>NC_060138.1:769802394-770064894 GCF_021461385.2 Schistocerca piceifrons | reverse complement strand
TTCTGGTCATACCTGTGAATCTGTCTGAAGATTCCTTGCATCCCATCTTAAATATTAAGTTCTTTCCAAGAATGAAATGTTCCCTTTCCTGCCATTCAAATTCAGCAAATGTTTCATTAGAAATTTGTACCTTGCTGTGTTGACAATATAAAAGATTTATATTGGCACTGTTAAATAGACTGAGATCTGTAACTGTCAGTAGAATGTAAGAGGTGTGTGCAACAACATTAGAAATAAGGGAAACTAATATGGCATGAAGGGGGTGAAAACGAAGACCAAGCAGACATCATTTTGAAAATGGGCGGCCGAAAAAGGAAGTAAGTGGTCAATTACATATTGCCTGGACTTGACAAAAGTACAAAATTTATATTCTTTCATCAGAATGTAGAATGATTTCCGAATAAAATTAGCAAATTTGAAATACTCTGGTCAGTTGATCTGAAGGAAGTCTCTGTTATATGCTTAAGTGAACATTGGTCAGGCAGTAGTATGCTTGCAGTTTGAAACTACAAAAATTAACTCTATCCTCATCATTCTGTAGAATATCCTCTGCCCATGATGGGACAGGCATTTTTTGTTGGAAGTAACATGAAATATTTGTGCTTAAAATCCTTAGAGATGCTGCGAAAGTAAAAAGGCTGTAATAACAGCTACATACATTGCTTCACTAAAAGCAATTATAATTTGCCTGCCCAGAAGCCCAGATAAGGCTTACATATACTCCTACAGGAACTAGACGGTGCACTCAGTAAACTTGACGCTAATAAGAAAAATCTAATATTATGTGGTGATTTTATCATAAATTTCCAGGAAAAGTCAAATGAAAAAAGCAAAATCTAATGACCACACTGCCAACACATAACTTACAGACCACTATAAACTCTTCCACAACAATGTCAAAAACACATGTAAAACTAGTAACCAGATATTTATAAACACAGAAAATAATGGCTTCCAGACTGGAACAGTTCAAGTGACCATAACAGACAATATATTGCTTTCCATACAATACCCGAAACAACAGTGCAAACAGATTCAGTTAAAGAACAAAAAATTCTAAGTGAATAAAATGTGGGCACTTTCAGACAACTGCTAGCTAAGGAAACATGGAATGCAGTATTTGAGCTTGGCAGTACATGTGAAAAGTCCAGCAGATTTGTGGAATAAGTTTCTTCTGCTGGCAATTTTTACAGCATGTGTATATAAATTACAGTAGTTCAAAAGAAAAACATGTTCTGCATGCTGCTCATTAAGTTTTGTTATTTATATTTTGCACATACAGGTGATCATTTGCACTTACAGGTTATAAATTTAAAACTGTTTGTTGAAGTTTTTGTAATAAAATGTAAAGGTACTTGCAGATCAGCATCTAATTCACTATTTTTAAACCAAACAGCTTTCTCTCATGTGGCAAACTGCTTGAGAGTTTGTACTTTTCCTTTTGGTCACTGTTTTCAATGTATAGCATTTTGACTGCTGTATACTGTATGTACATTTTCATTTGTTTCTGTAAGTGTTTGCAGCTTTCTCAGGTTTTACTTTCAACTGTTTTTTCTGTGACTATATGTGTGCTGATGTAAGTTCTGTGTGTGTGTGTGTGTGTGTGTGTGTGTGTGTGTGTGTGTGTGTGTGTGTGTGTGTGTGTTCTTCGGCTTCCCTCGCTAGGAAGGGGTCCATTGGGTCACTCACTTCCCAGGTTTCTTCTAGTGGGAAAGACGACTCCCGCCAGCAGTGGCTGAAGAGCCCAAAAGCAGCTGGTCGTAGGGCTTCACGCTCATCCTCAGTCCCAGAGACTGAGCCAGTGAAGTCCTCCCAACTAGAGAAACCCAAGGAGCAGCGAGAGAAATCCAAGGAGAAAAACCCTAAGACCAAGGAAACTGCGGTGGCACCCACACCACCACTACCTACAAGCTCTGCGGCTGAGGATGGGGGAGGAGATTTTGGCGTCTGCTGAGGACCTAGATCTCACCTGACCCTCACACACAATGGATATAGACTGCTCAGGCAATAAATCAGTGGCAGCAAGTGACTCTGAGGCGTAAACTGCCTCATTGAATGTTCCATGTCTTCCCAGTCTCACGATGTCATCCTACAGTGGAATAGCGGAGGTTTTTTCCACTGCGTGGCTGAACTACGGCAACTGTTAAGCTTGACACATGCTATCTGCATTGCCCTTCAGGAAACCTGGTTCCCAGTAGTGCGGACCCCTGCCCTCCGCAGCTGTAAGGGATATTACAGGAACCGTATCGACTATAATCGAGTGTCAGGTGGAGTTTGCGTTTACGTCCTAAACTCGGTCTGTACTGAAACTGTACCCCTTCAAACCCCCTCTTGAAGCTGTGGCTGTCAGAATAAGGACGACATAGAAAATAACTGTCTGCAATGTATATCTTCCTCCATATGATGCAGTACCCCTGAATGTATTAGCTGCACTGATTGATCAACTCCCTAAACCTTTCCTACTTTTGGGAGACGTTAATACCCATAACCCCTTGTGGGGTGGTACCATGCTTACTGGCTGAAGCAGAGAAGTCGAAACTTTACTGTTGCAATTTGACCTCTGGCTCTTAAATATTGGGGCCGCCACACATTTCAGTGTGGCTCATGGTAGTTACTCGGCCATTGATTTATCAATTTGCAGTGCAGGACTTCTCCCATCTATCCACTGGAGAGCACATGACGACCTGTGTGGTACTGACCACTTCCCCATCTTCCTGTCACTGCCCCAGCATCAGGCACACGGATGCCTGCCCAGGTGGGCTTTGAACAAGGCGGACTGGGGAAGTTTCACCTCTGCTGTCACCGCTGAATCTCCCCCACACGGTAACATCGATGTGATGGTTGAGCAGGTGACTAGCACAATTGTTTCTGCAGCAGAAAACGCGATCTCTCACTCTTTAGGGTGCCCGAGGCGTAAGGCAGTCCCTTGGTGGGTGCTGGAAGTCTCTGAAGCAATTAAGGAGTGTCGGTGAGCTCTACAGCGGCACCCTTCCCTGGAGCACCTAATAACCTTGAAACGGCTCTGTGCCCGTGTTCGCTACCTTATCAGACAACAGGAGGAGGAGTGTTGGCAGAAATACGTCTCCACCATTGGGTGCCATACGTCACCTTTCCAATTCTAGGCAAAGATCAAACGTCTTTTTGGGTACCGGGCCCCAACAGCTGTCCCCAGTGTTACCATAAATGGCGAGTTATGTACCGACGCAAACGTGATTGCCGAGCACTTTGCTGACCACTATGCTCGTTCCTCTGCGTCGGAAAATTACCCCCAGCCTTTTGCACACTCAAACAGCGGCTGGAAGGGAGCGTCCTTTCATTCACTACATGCTGCAGTGAATCCTATAACACCCCATTTGAGTCACGTGGCTTACTGGCTCCGTGTCAGGGCGGATTCCACCAGGGTTGCTCTACCACTGATAATCTTGTGTCTGTCGAGTCTGCCATCTGAGCAGCCTTTTCCAGATGGCAACACCTGATTGCCGTCTTTTTACACTTACGTGATGACGTCATATCCTTGCCACAGTGTATGAGTGGAGTCTTTGGGGACCACTCCTCCGCTCCGTGCTTTTAGTATCCAAGTTGGTGACTCCCATATGCAGGAGAAAGGAGTCCTGCAGTGCTCTGTAGTGAGTCTCTCTCTATTTTTAGTGGCCATTAACGGTCTAGCAGCATCTGTCGGGCCCTCCGTCTCACCTTCTCTGTATGCAGATGACTTCTGCATTTCATATTGCTGCTCCAGTACTGTTGTTGCTGAGAGGTGCGTCCAGGGAGCCATCCACAAGGCGCAGTCACGGGCTCTAGCCCTCGGCTTCCAGTTTTCAGCAGCAAAGTTGTGTGTCATGCGCTTCTGTCAGCGTTGTGCCGTTCATGCGGAACCCGCAATTACCTTAATGACGATCCACTCACTGTAGTGCAGACATATCAATTCCTAGGACTGGTTTTCGACGCTCGATTGACTTGGCTCCCTCATCTTCGTCAGCTTAAGCAGAAGTGCTGGCAGCACCTCAATGCCCTCCATTGCCTTAGCATTGCCAGTTGGTGTGCAGATCGCTGTACGCTGCTGTAGGTCTACAGAGCCCTTGTCCAATCCTGAATTGACTATGGGACTGTGGTTTATGGTTCGTCAGCACCTTCAGCATTGCATTTATGTGACCCTGTGCACTGCTGTGGGGTTCGATTAACGACAGGAGCTTGTAGGACGAGTCTGGTGACCAGCATACTGGTGGAGGCTGGTGTCCCTCTAATGCAGATCAGACGTGCGCAACTGCTCACCAGTTACACCACACATTCATAGTTCCCCTGAGCATCCGAATTACAGTCTCCTTTTCCCGCCCACGGCAGTCCATCTCCCGCATCGGTGGCCGAAATCGGGGCTAACGATTGCGGTTTGTGTGCGGTCCCTTCTCTCCGAACTGGAGTCCTTTCCTTTACCACCTCTACTTGCGGTTCATTCATGTACGCCTCCATGGTGTACGCCTCGGCCGCAGCTTCGTCTGGACCTTTTGCATGGCCCTAAGGACTACGTTAACCCAGCCGCTCTCCGCTGTCACTTCCTCTCGATTCTTGACGTGTTCCAGGGCTCTGAAGTGGTTTACACCAACAGTTCAGTTGCTTATGGTTACGTAGGGTTCTCATATGTTCATGGAGGACATATTGAGCAGCATTCCTTGCCAGTTGGCTGCAGTGTTTTTACTGCAGAGCTGGCGGCCATATCTCATGCTCTTGAGTACATCCGCTCATGCCCTGGCGAGTCATTTCTCCTGTGTACTGACTCCTTGAGCAGCCTACAAGCTATCGGCCAGTGCTACCCTCATCACCCTCTGGTAGCATTCATTCAGGAGTCCATCTATGCCCTGGAACAGTCCCACCGTTTCATGGTGTTTTTGTGGATCCCAGGACAAATCGGAATCCCTGGCAGTGAACTTGCCTACTGGCTGGCCAAACAGGGTGTGTGGAAACTGCTTCTGGAGATAGGTATCTCTGAAACTGACCTGCGTTCTGTCTTAAACCACAGGGTTTTCCGGCTTTGGGAGACAGAATGGCATAACAGCACGCACAACAAACTGTGAGTCATTAAGGAGACTATGAATGTGTGGAAGTCTTCCATGCAGACCTCTCGCAGGGAATCGGTTGTCCTCTGCCAGCTCTGGTCCACCTCTAGCTGGAGTGCCCACTTTTAGCCACTCTGTGCCAGACTTTTAACTTTCCCAGCACTCTGCCTTCAGTGTTCGGCGACAATGCCTCCACAGCAGCTATAGTTTTACGTTTTATCTGTGAGAGTGGATTTTATACTTTTATGTAGGTTTTTGCACATGTCCTTTGTCTCTCTGTGTCCTCCACCCTAGTGCCTTTAGGGCGGAGGTTTTAATGTGTTGCAGAGAAGCTGGCTTTCCCTTTTATTCTTGTGGTTTGCCAGCCATTGTAATCTGCTTTCATGTTTTACTCTCTTCTGTTTCTAGCATCTCTCTTGTTTTCTTGTCCTCTTTTGTTCTTTTTAGTGTTCATTGCCTCCAATTCGTTCTTGTAGCTTTTCGTTTCTTTCTGTTTTGTGTTATATGTTTCGTGCGTTTTATTCTCACATTTGTGGCATTGTTGTATTAGGAACAAGGGACCGATGACCTCGTAGTTTGGTCACTTCTCCCGCCTTTAAACCAACCAACCAACTTAGGTTAGTGTTACTAGTTGTAGGTCCACAACGCTGATGTGGTCTGTTAGGTCACGTTAGTTGCTAGCGAAATGGTGTCGAAGCAGGCGAAGCGCAATGTGTGCTTTGGTTGCACGAAACGAAATCACCCATCAGTGTTCAGTGTAAATTTCGGGCTTCTTATGGATGCAACCCTCCTGACAAATCAGTAAAGTGATGGTATGCAATGTTTAACAAAACAGGCAGCGTTGAAGATCGTCATCAAAGTGGCATGCCACTTGTGAGTGATGGAACTGTTGATCGTGTTCGGCAATCGTTTCAACAGAGTCTAAATCAACCACAAGCAAGTGTGGTGAAGATTCTTCATGGAAGGCATAGGTTGCATGCTTACAAAGTGCAAATCGTGGAGGCCTTGCAACTGAATGATTTGCTGACCTATGCTGAATTTTCAACTGAGATTCTCAACAGGATTGATGGTGCTAACGGTTACTTAAATCACATATGCTTTACCGATGAATCCACCTTTCATGTCAGTGGAATGGTACATAGGCATAATGTCCGTATATGGGGTTCAGAATCTCCACATGCTACTGTACAGTTACAGCGAGACAGTGAAAAGGTGAATGTTTGGTGTGGCCTCATGCATAACAAGGTTTTTGGACCATTTTTCTTCACGGAAAAATCCATTACCGCTAACATTTACTTAGACATTTTAAACAGTTCATTGCCCCACATTTAAAAGAATATCAACCATGGACACTTCTCCAGCAAGATGGAGCACTCCCCCACTGGGCTTTGATAGTGCTTGATTTCGTGGGTGAAACATTTCCAGATCGGTGGATTGGAGGAGTGGTCCAACAACCTGGCTTTCCCGCTCTCCAGACATTACGCCCCTTGACCTTTGTTTTTTCTGGGGCTATATCAAGGACAGAGTCTCAGACACACCAGTTGCTGACGTCAACGAACTGAAGGCTAGGATACAAGCTGCTGTGGGTACTGTGACAGCACACATGTTACGAAACACCTGGCAGGAACTGGAATACTGCCTAAACATTCTCCGAGCTACCAAGGGAGCACATGTTGAGGTTTACTAATGTAAGTGGTCTTAAAAAAAAAAACTAGTAACACTAACCTATGTAATGTCATCAAATGTAAATAAATATGTCAAATGTTTATTCTGTAATAAATTGTTATAATCAGTTCTAGACTTTGTGCTCACCCTGTATTTTATTTTATTTATTTTTTTCACATACATTTATATTCTTGGGAGAGAAATGTGATTTGTGATCATCCATTGTCTATTATTGTGTGGACACTATATTGTGGCAGTTTTAGGTGAGGGAATTGTTTTGAACTATGGTTGCATATGATCCAGTAGAGCTCGTGCCTGAACTCCCACAGCCAACTGTGGCAACCAGTTGTGCTGTAGCCACTACCAAATGCTTTGAAAGGATTTGAATGCGACTCTCACCAGAACAAAAGGAATCAGCGAGCCTCATGACAGTTAGGTGTGCTTTTGGAGAGGCACAGAATGCGGACAAAGGATGGCAGCCCTTCAAGAGGGAGGTGGGGCTTATTTCCCCACATCGCTCTTCTCCTCTCAGACAGTCTAAATTCTGAATCGCTTACTGTCACAATCAACTGTCATGATACCGTGTCTGCATAATATATGATCAGTCAGTGTAAACAGTGAGTAGTTAGCCAGATTCACTTCTTCATTTAATAGTATCTGTCTTTTAGCCTTCATTTTGTATATGTGGTAATTTTCTTGTAAGGTTAAGAAGTGTCTTTCATTATTTATTCTAACTAGTTTCATGTCGTCCCCTCTTCTAGTAGGTGGTATGTGGTCCCTTGTCATACCACACTTACCCACCATATCTTAGATAGCATAAAAGAGGAAACGGGATGGAATCATGGTTGCTAGTCACAATTTATAATTAAGACAGTTTACTGACATCATGCCTTTTAAGGAATTTGACAATTACAAATTGTGGACGAGTCACTAGATAAAGCTTGGCAAATACAGATAGAAACCCAACGTATTCAGTACTCAAATAAACAGTCCTTTAAAAGAAAGTTATAAAAAACTTAATGTGCCTGGCAGGTATAGAAACCTTAAGCATAGCAATTACCAATTACTTCACATAGCCACTTCATCACACTCCATAAAACCAGTTATTAAATTAAGATGGCCACACTTAACACTCTTCACCAAAATACCCTTATAAAGTTACTATTTCAATCCGTTAAAGAAGCACTTGTTAAAAGGTCAGTTACAAACTTAACGTTGCCGTGCACTAATACCCCTCACTTTATTTTCCCTTATTAAGAAAACAGAATTACAGACAAAGTGTAGAAATTCAAACTCCCATATATGATTTCCCTCAAGATACATATAATATAAACAATTATCAATAAAGGGTGACTTAATGACAGTTCAACACTAGTGCCAAGCCAAGATCCAATTATATAACATGATAGAACCACTTACATAAAAAACTACAGCAGAAACACTGATCGTTAAAAATGAATGTTCACGTGCTCACAAGGGAACCCTCCGTACTGTAAATCATGGATTCTGATGCGCTTCAAATATGTGGGTAGAGGCACTTACCCTGAGTACCTGGCTATCCAGTTTTTTAGCAATGGGTCTTGGTTTTTTATAAAATCAGTTATTTTTCAGCATCCACATTGCTTGACGTGCCAGAACAATATTGTGGGTGATACTTATCATAGAAACAACCGAAGCACAAATTTTCGCAGCACCACGCGCATTTTATGAAAGCAACCATCTTGCAGGCACATGGTTTCTTCCTAAGTGATACTGGGAAACACAATTCTGTTCCATTCAAAAAGATTTCTCTTTCGCCCGCTAATTTCGATGCAAACCGTGCATATTTAATCATGCTTTCAAAATTAGGGGCAAAACACTGAAAGGATGTCGATAAAGAGTGCACTTTGGTGGGATCACTTTTAGGGTGCAGGTGCTCGCTTTCCTTTCATCAGTGAATAGATGAGCGTATAAAGTTGAATTGGTTTGCCCTCCTCACGAATTGTTAATGTACAAAAATTTTTTCTGTCCCACGTACGGAAGAATTACAGAACGCAAAAATTCTTCATCACCAGTTTCATGAACTTGCCGTATTTTGTGCAGGACAAGACTACATTTCTGTATTTCCCAGTTAATTTATCTACTCGTTTTTTAATGTTAGGACCAAATTTTCCAGATGGTTGTAGCATACATAGAAAAACATATGGGATCACTTTTCCTGAAGCTGTTGTGGTATACTGGGCCATATAAGAATGAGTAGTCTTGTTTAAATCTTTTTTTCGGACAAGAACGGTTTTCGTTCCTTTTTCCAAAAGTGATCTATTATACGTTGCCTGATACTGGCAGCAAGTTTGATCAGTGTCGATTACAAAGTCAAGGTCGAAATTCTCCATAAGTATTCTTGTTTGTATGCGGAATTGTTTGGCAGCTGCTAAAACTTTGTCTATCGTCACAAAGGTGAATTCTTTAGAGGTGACGAACTTTGTGATTTTTCTTTGCTGAATCTTATGTTTTTTCTTAAACCGCTCAACCCAAGTATGGCCGACCACGAAATTGAAGCTTTCCGATAAAAAGGGAAGAGCAGCGTTCATCGCCCACTGCTGTAGAGTTCTCCATTGTCACTTGATCTTGGAAATTTTTTATATTATTTTCACAAGCTATTTGCTTTTTTTACGATATACTAGACATATTTCAAGTCAATATGATTTACCTGTTCCAAATTCTACCCCGCTTCGACGATACTTTCATAAGTCTCACAATCAATGATCCTCCATTTAATGAGACGAGTTCCACCCCGTTTTACATCATCTTTACATCAATATAGTATCGATTTATGTTTCAATTGCGAAACACCGTGAGACTACAGACTTTTCAAGTTCCATTTAGAATGAGCTGCTACAAAAGTGACTGCTTTTTCCTTGTAGGACAGAGGCACATAACCTGTTGGTTCTGACGTGATCTCTTCGGGAACGTAATTGCCATCTTCCTCTATCCCCCTACACTGCAAAGTGAAGAGGTTTTTCCCCCCATTCTTCCGAAAGAGAAAATATTCATAAAAAAGTAAAACTTACCGCATCATGTTCTCCCAATTCATCATCTTCGTTGAAATCTATCAATTCATCATCAATAATGATCTGTCTTTCGGCCAAGAGTTTCTGTATTGCCATACATATCTCATCGCCAATTGCAACAGAATTGGCAGAGATCCCATTTCCCCTTTTGATTCTTCGTTGAACTCCTCTACTTTTGGATCCTCTTCTGGCTGCACTACTGCAGAAAGACTTGGTTCTTCCATTTCACAGAATTCTTCTAACACATGGCACTAGGGACACTTTGTGAGCAACTGACACTGTAGTTAGACGCGACCGTACAGGTATGCAACTCGCATCCTCATTAGCCGAAACTATGAGCTGGGGCTTACGTTACGGCTAACGGTATTCAGGGATAGGGGACTATAATGACCGAAGATCTATTTCAGGTAATATACAAGAAGCGACCGTTGTATGAACATTTGGAACTCCAACTACTAACAACAAACGGAATGAATATTTAAAAAATATTAATAACTGAATATATCTTTATAATTTTGCGCACCTTAAACTGTTTGTTGATATTCTTTCAAATAAAATTGAAAAATTCGGTCAATTTTGGAAAAATAAAATAAAATAAAATACAGTAGCAGGATTCAAACACGGTACCTTCATGATGGTAGCCATTAACCTTACCCCTGCGCCATACTGACCTATTTGGCACGTAGGAAATATAACATATATACAAACCACGCAACAAACTTTAAAATTGATTTTCTCAAAAACCAAGGCCCATCGCTAAAAAACCGAATAGCCAGGTACTCCGGGTAAGTGCCTCTACAAAATATTTGAATCACATCAAAATCCATGATTTACAGTATGGAGGGTCCCCTTGCCAGATGTGATACTAAAAGTCTACTAGAAAGAGCTGTGCAAGGAACTCAACAGATGCTATGCAATAAAAGTTTAGCCAGTTGCCAGTCGCTAATATTTAAGGAAACAGGCTCATATAAGAACAGGTTACATACAATATATATTTATATATCTACTAGCTTAACCCGCCTTGGAGGAAGGAAGATAAATACTAAACTTTGGAAGGCGGTATGTGAACAACTCCCGGTAGTTCTTAAACACTGCAGGCCTAGACCTCGGAAGACATTTCACTCCCCGCCAAGGCACTGGCACAATCAAAGGTTTTTGCGCGAATCACAAAGACATTCCAATAACTCTGGAACATAGAAACACTCGGTCGAACCTATGACTTGATATATGGGTAAGCGTGTAAAGGAACACGTCACACTACTGACAAATTTGTAACTTTGACCATAAGCATTTTACACATGGACAACTGTATTAATAGAGTGCAGGCTTTGAAAACGCCAACATAAAATCATTTGATTACAAGAAACACAGAGCACTAGTAAAACTTCTGAGAAGACTCAAATAACGGCCACCATTTAACTGGGCCAACTGAACTCCTCCACCATCTTAAAGTTCGACTATGAAAGTCTCACCATAATAATAAAATTTAAATGCCTCCAAGTGTATCAGTCAACAAAACACAATTATGACCACTTACTACATATCACGTACACAATACAAAAGAGCGAGTTCCACAGCTTCACTTCAAATTTTGTTCCCAGTGAAGTCACAGAACTTGTATCTCCAAGCTGCCCATGTCGCCAAATGCCTGACCAATTTCACATCACAACATATAACGGTCATCGCCCTCATTCGGCAGCCATTGACACTCGTCTCCCAGCGAATGTCACGAGATCTTGAGGGTTACCCGTCGAAGGCTAACAATCCAATCCTTTGCGTGCCAACCCAGAAGATAAGACATGCGAAATGCAAAGATAGCTTAGGTCAACCACAATCAATCTCAACAATACATGAACAAAATAACACTGGCGCCAGCTCGCCACAGCTCAGAAGATTTGTGATTATTTTATCTTAAATGGTCTGCAGAAGTTTGGTGATATGTTTTGAATGTTCTGCTGGTTTGCCCAACTTATCTTCAGCCACATGTGCTGCATTGTAGTTGGTATATTCCTGCTTTTTGGTAGATGTCTTTGTCTTTGGTTATTTATCGAATGCACTTTTGAATTGAACTGTCTGTTTTGATAGTTATGTTTATGGCTTGTCTTTTGAAAGTGCTTGTTATTTTATGTGTGAGTTAGTGCTTATGGGTCATTGTGTACCATTTTGAATCTTTCAGGTATTTGTATGTCATTGTCGTTGAGTTGCCTGGTGTTTGTTTGTTTGGTGTTTTGTTGTGCCGTTGTTGCTGGTCGAGTATGTGTCATGTTTACTGACAGTATTTATTGTTTAATTTTTTTGTTTAACTTTGTGGCTAGATTACCATTGTTGCTATTTGTGTGATGATGTCTAGGATTTTCTGGTAGTATTCTGTGCTGAAGGGTATTGCGTTGAGTCTACGAAGGATGTATCTGACTGCTAGCTGCCTGTGAGAGTGTGGATGATTTGTAGTCTGATGTGTGATAACAGCCATTGTTGTAGGTTTACAGTAAATTTCAAAGCTATGCTGATTGTTTCTTTTTTGATGGTTATATCTAAGAAGTTTATTTGGTTGTCATGTTCTTTTTCCATTGTGAATCTTATCTTTTTTGCGTTGTGTTTATATCTGCATGGAGCTGAACAATTTTTGCTGGAGGTTCATTAGTTACACAAAGGATATCATCCATAATTTGATCCACTAAAGTATGTTGTAATTCTTTGTGATAACATTTTAAAAAATCAGATTTTCTACATGAGATTTATGAAAGTGTTGGCTAGGGCACCTGACACTGGGGATCCCATTGGTAGCTCATCTTCTTGTAAATAGTACTCAGTATTAATCTGAAATTAGTTCTGTTCAGTTATCAGTTATTTGTGGAAATTATTACTGCTATGAAACTGCGTTCCTAATGAAGAAAAACAAACTGAAGCCTAATAACAGAAACAAGTGTTGGATCACATCTGAAATTAAGATCTCAAGTAAAGAGAGAGAGAGAGAGAGAGAGAGAGAGAGAGAGAGAGAGAGAGAGAGAGAGAGAGAGATAACTGTATGAGATAAAAACACGGCAGGTATGGGATGAATTGCATGCTTACTATAGAAAAGACAAGGTCATACGTAACAGTTATCATAGAAGCAGAAATGAAGGCAAATGACTTTTATATACAAAACAAAACAAAAGCTATGTGGAAAGTCTTGCAACAACAGACAGGTAATATCACTATGAGAAATGTCAATATCAAGCTATGTCTTGATGAAGAGAAAATTACAGACCCAAGGAAAGTGACAAATATCTTCAACAACTATTTTACAAATGTTAGTGGGCAACTAATCAGTAAGATTAACCCAAGTAACTAAAATACAGCAGCACCATCATTTAAGATCAATAGCTCTGCTATCTGATTGTATCTGTATCCAACAAATGAAGATGAAATTTTGACTGTAATAAAAACCTTAAAAACGAAACAGTCTTCAGGAGTAGCTGGCATACCTGATAGAATAATAAAAAGGTGTATTGAACTCATTATAAAATGACTGACACATTTTTGCAATAGTTCACTAGCATTAAGGACCTTCCCTTCTTGTCTAGAAATTGCAAAATTGAAAATGGAATACAAAAATGCTGTGTAAGAGCGCAAGAGCACGTGAATGCCCTAACTTTCGACATCTTGTGGATTTATTGTTATTACTACTTGAATGCTGTTAAACATAACATATATGCTACAATCTTAAAGATAAAGCACTTAAATCTACTGTGGTGCAACTCCTCTGGACTCTGTGAAACTTGACATCAGGGTTGCGAGCACACCTTCAGTTGTGCAAGTTTTAAGGAATGTTTGCACATGCGTAGTTCACGTGACATAATTGCCTTACAGGCAGAATGCTTATGGGTTTGATAAACAATGTGCACGGTTCACGATGTGCACACGTAGCTCATGCCACTCGACTAGAAGTTTACGTCAAAAGTAAAAGAGCTCATGGAAAATAAAACAAAAATTCTTGATAGCAGTGCCAGAACTGAACATGACTGGTGTGCAGTCGTTTATATGAGGTGAAATTGTTTTACAGGGAAAATCTGTGTTTGTGTGCTATTGTAGGAATCCATGTTTGAACCATGCAGTTTTAAAGTAATTCCCATTACAGTGTGCTCAGTATCCATTATGACCTCTTCTACATGTGCTGCACACACACACATAAAGAATGACAAGACCACAGGTGCCTGAACAGAAGCAAGTATAAATGAATCTCTGTTGAAATTTCCTTTAACTTCTTGTGAAACACAACAATACTCATTTCTATCCAGAGTGGAAGTGAAAGCTGGCATCAGCACTGCAACCTCAGAAGTTAATGGAATGTTTATGTTATGCATATACAGCTAATATTTGTGGTGGAACGGTCTATAGCTGATAACTCTTCTTATTCCAGTTTATTAATACATAACAGAAATGTTTTTTGGACTCTACGATTGTCTGATCCTAGATCAAAATCATTTGTCTTTAATGCAATATATCGATACAGCTGTGTATTTTGTAATGCACTTAACCTTCATTAAAGCTGTACAAAACCACCTACACAAAACTTTTCAATTAGTTTTAAAATTCATGGCAGTACACATCCAATGAAACCACCCTAAATACATCTACATTTTAGCAGATTCTCTACCATCATTTTACATCTACATCATTGTACTACATTATATCTCTTTTTTTATCTCCTTTGTACAGAGAGAGGATTTACCTGTCATTTTCAGCTTAACTACTGTTTAATTTTACAAATCTTTGTTCTCTTGTGAGCTTTGAATTTACATTCTTGTAACCTATAATAGATTATATAGTGACATAACTGAACATAATTCCTAGAGCACCTATTGGTGTCGCGGGTCCTGTTTTCAAAGGTTTTGAGAAAGTTGTTATAAAAATGAATACGACGAGGGTGAAAGACCTTTGTACTGATATAAAACATCAGATTTCATGTTTCTGTAACATTATCTTTTTGGAGATCAGTTAGAGATTAAAACTTATATAAAATCAGAAAATCTCTTGAGGTTGTTCCCTTCTTACTTCAGTGTAATGTAATTTTGCTGTTCAGCTCTAAATAATGCCCCTGCGGAGTTTTTGACACTAACAATTTGTGTGCCCGTGGGACACCATGACCAGAAATGGGCCAGGCTGGTGACTCAGAGTCCAACAGGTGTGGCCACTGCTGGTAGTTGTGGACACCTTGTCATTATATTCATTGTATTTACACAAAAAAGACTTTGAATATAATTGAAAATAATCAATTTTTTGATACTATAATGTAACTGAATAGATAAAAAAATCTACTCACTGATGACAGCGGAAGAAAACACATATAAAGCTATTAAAATCCATAAGCTTTCAGAGCCAGTGGCTCCTCCTCCTGACAGAAGAGTTAAAGGGGAAGGAAGAGGGGTGGAGGAAAAGGACTGGACAGATTTAGGAAATGGGGAGAGTTCGAAAAAGTTGCCCAAAACCCCAAGTGAGGAGAGACTTGTGGGATGGGATGAGGAGGAAGGGCTGATTGTTGGAGACTGCACTGGATGAGATTTGAAAGCCTGAGAGCGTAAAGTAAGAATATAGGGTAATACACAAGATTCTGACAAAACATCATGCAAGCTTTAAGCTAAGTGCATTGCATGAGTTAGAGGTGTGGCTTTGGAGAGGGGGCGGGGGAGGAGAGGTAACAGACAGGTCAGAATTAAAAGATATAGGAAACTAAAATGGAGTGAAGAAAGGAATACTGAGACTGAAGAAATTAATGTAAATTAAGGCTAATAGTGTGGTGAAAACCGAAGACTTTGTAACACCAGTTTCCACTTGTAGAATTCTGAAAAACTAGTGTCTGGGTCTTAATCCAGATGGCACATATGGTGAAACAGGCACTGAAGTCACAAATACCATGTTGTAGAACGAACTCTGCAACGGGATATTGTGTGTTGCCAGTATACCCCTCTGCCTCTGCCCATTCATCCCAACTGATAACTTGGTACTTCAGTTACAGCGAATGGGTGTGGGCTGAGGGTGTATACTAACAACACACAATATTCTCGAACAGAGCATGTTCTAAAGCATGATATTTGTGACCTTGGTGCTTGCATCACAGTATGTGCCACATGGATTATTCCAACAGACACCAGTTTCTAAGAACTTTGCAGGTGGGAACTGGCATTACAACACATCCTTGGTTCTAGCCACCCATCTGGCCTTAATTTACATTATTTTTTTCAGTCTCAACATCTCTTCTCAGTAAATGTTCCTTTCTTCATTCCCTTTTGATTTTCTCTCTCTTTTATTTTCTGACTTGTCTATTCCCCTCCCCCATACATCCCCCACCTCTACCACATATAATGCATTTAGCTTTCACTCTTATTAGCTCGCGCATGATGTTTTATCAGCAGTCTCAGTCTTCCGTAATTTCCTATCTTTGGGGACAGGAAAAAATTGGGGTTATTATATGGCCATAATTGGTGTTTTCTGGCAAGCTTATTCTATTGTCAGTTATCTATTTTTGTCATATTTAACCATTTTTCAATGCTATGTTGAAAATGGAACTATTCCTAAGATAGGGTGGGCCAAACATGAGAAAAGTGTAGAGAAAAATTATTTTAACAAAAAAATTTTACACGAATAAGTATTTAAAAACAAATAGCAAAGATAAAAATGAAAATAATAGTATATTGCAGATATTTTATTGATGACATGTTTTGCTCTTCTTCATATCATTCTTGAGCTGTGGAGATCACAGAAGCCGGTGTCCTTGGCTCAAGAATGATCTGAAGATGCACAAGAAGCATGTAATGCATCATCAATACAGAGACTATTATTCCAATTTTTAATGTCTGTATACTGTCGCTGTGCTGGGCTAGAATGGTGTGGAGTGAGACATATGTTTTAAATACTGAAAAAAATGATGTATCCAGCAGATTAATAAATATACAGAGCACTCCTTTATTCAGGCCGCAATCTATTTTTGACACTCAACAATTTTTCTCACCAACTTAAAAATTTATGTTAAATGGTTGAAATTTCTTACGTAATAGCAATAATGAAACTTGGAAGAAAATCTAGTAATGTAAAGGAAAATCTTTGCCTTTGTGGTGCTATTGTTGATAAATAAAATGTCTTGGCTGCATCCCCAAGAGATTTTTCTTTATGAATGTCACCAGGAAAGCTTGAAGGTTATTTGTGACGTATTCCTAAGTAACAAAATATTGATAAACATTTACAAAACTTGGATCAGAAATAAGACCAAATTTAATTTTCTTATTTTTTTAATGTACACTCACATGTCGCTTGGAAACATAGTTTATAATATGTTTCAGTAGAAGTTTTGAGTTTTAAATTCTATTTCCCATCAGTAACACACTCTTTTAATACAAAAATACTTTCTTTTAGTGTACTGGTAGTCTCTCTCTCTCTCTCTCTCTCTCTCTCTCTCTCTCTCTCTCTCTCTCTCTCTACACACACATGTACAATTGATAGTAAGGCTCTTTTATGCACTGCATTTTACAGCTAAGTGCATGTGTGAATCTGGCAGCTTCGCAGCATCTGAAAAAATTTTCTGGTTAGATTCTGGCTGCTTTTTCTCAATGTTTATACACCAAACAACCACACTCAAAGTATCCAGAAGCGGGAATAGGCGCTGCTTCTACCAGATTTCAACTCTGCGCATGCGCGGCAGCTGTCTGATAACTGCTTAAATGAATCTTAATTCAACGAAATTTGAAGAAAAAAAAATCATATCGATATTAATTAAAATTTTTGTAAGTTAATACACACAGGAAAATATGCACTCAGCCTGAAATACCACATTGCTATTGGTATGGTGCACAATATTGTTTATTTGCAAGGGTTGGCAGCGAGCATACCACAAACATTTGTCCTGCCAATGAATGATTTCTGTAAACTTGACTAATGGCTTAAACACAAGCATGTACAATATTGACGTGGTTCGTGTGCTATCACAGAGTACACCTTTTTCTTTGTTAGGATGATTTGAGAATGGGTTCTGATACGTGAAACCGGTCATCAATTAAACAAAAGTAACCGAATTTTGCAACTTTGGCTGATCAACTCAAGTTGCTAATCCAGTGTGCTGGAAATCCAAAAAGATGAATTTTATAGCTGCCCATTTCTGCCGCAGAGGTTAATGCTGTTCTGTAAGATACCTGCCTCACCAACTATTCGGAACTCATCACTTATTCGGAAATAAACACCCAAATATTTATTTCATTCTTCGATCTCTAATCAGACGGAAATGTTAACATCATTTATTGCAGAACATACCTGTATTACACTTCCTGATTTTTTCCTTTACTTTTACTGTATAAAGTGGTAGAGTCGTAAGCTCAATGATTGATGACGGTGTTGGCAGTGTTCACGCCCACCTCCTTCCAAATTCTTGCGTTACATTCATAACAAAAGACCCAGACTGTGTTGACAATGCTATGATGGAAAAAATTATGTGTTAGGATGCAGTGGGACACAAACCTACATCCATTCGTATCGAAAACCTCGAAACTATCCATTACGTTATGGCTTACTCATTTGGCTACTGTCTCAAGTCGCAGTGATCACATTTCTTCAAACCTTACATCGCTGCTGCATTACTAATCACATTTAATGAGCAGGGTGATGTGTTTGTGATAGATTCTCATTGTGCCATTGCTTTGAAAAGGCATACTGTGGCACATACACCACAAAAGCAATAAATAATCGCAATTTACACAATGGTAGTTTGCACACGGTTGCAAAAATCGATAGTCGAAAGGCCACTAGTGACGTCGTTGTTGTTGTTGTGGTCTTCAGTCCTGAGAATGGTTTGATGCAGCTCTCCATGCTACTCTATCCTGTGCAAGCCTCTTCATCTCCCAGTACCTACTGCAGCCTACATCCTTCTGAATTTGCTTAGTGTATTCATCTCTTGGTCTCCCTCTACGATTTTTACCCTCCACGGTGCCCTCCAGTACTAAATTGGTAATCCCTTGATGCCTCAGAACATGTCCTACCAACCGATCCCTTCTTCTTGTCAAGTTGTGCCACAAATTTCTCTTCTTCCCAATTCTATTCAATACCTCCTCTTTAGTTATGTGATCTACCCATCTAATCTTCAGCATTCTTCTGTAGCACTACATTTCGAAATCTTCTATTCACTTCTTGTCTAAACTATTTATTGTCCGTGTTTAACTTCCATACATGGCTACACTCCATACAAATACTTTCAGAAACGACTTCCTGACACTTGAACCTATACTCGATGTTAACAAATTTGTCTTCTTCAGAAACGCTTTCCTTGCCATTGCCAGTCTACATTTTATATCCTCTCTACTTCGACCATCATCAGTTATTTTGCTCCCCAAATAGCAAAACTCGTTTACTACTTTAAGTGTCTCATTTCCTAATCTAATTCCCTCAGCATCACCCGACTTAATTCGACTACATTCCATTATCCTTGTTTTGCTTTTGTTGATGTTCATCTTATGCCCTTCTTTCAAGACACTGTCCATTCCGTTCAACTGCTCTTCCAAGTCCTTTGCTGATTCTGACAGAATTACAATGTCATCGGCAAAGATTACAGTTTTTATTTCTTCTCCATGGATTTTAATTCCTACTCCGAATTTTTCTTTTGTTTCCTTTACTGCTTGCTCAATATACAGATTGAATAACATCGGGGATAGGCTACAAACCTGTCTCACTCCCTTCCCAACCACTGCTTCCCTTTCGTGTCCCCCGACTCTTATAACTGCCATCTGCTTTCTGTACGGATTGTAAATAGCCTTTCGCTCCCTGTATTTTACCCCTGCCACCTTTAGAATTTGAAAGAGAGTATTCCAGTCAACATTGCCAAAAGCTTTCTCTAAGTCTACAAATGCTAGAAACATAGGTTTACATTTCCTTAATCTTTCTTCTAAGATAAGTCATAAGATCAGTATTGCCTCACGTGTTCTAACATTTCTAGGGAATCCAAACTGATCTTCCCTGAGGTCGGCTTCTACCATTCGTCTGCAAAGAATTCACGTTAGTATTTTGCAGCCGTGACTTATTAAACTGATAGTTCGGTAATTTTCACATCTGTCAACACCTGCTTTCTTTGGGATTGGAATAATTATATTCTTCTTGAAGTCTGAGGGTATTTCACCTGTCTCATACATCTTGCTCACCAGCAAGATTTGTCATGACTGGCTCTCCCAAGGCTGTCAGTAGTTCTAATGGAATGTTGTCTACTCCCGGGGCCTTGTTTCGACTTAGTTCTTTCAGTGCTCTGTCAAACTCTTCACACGGTATCACATCTTCCATTTCATCTTCATCTACCTCCTCTTCCATTTCCATAATATTGTTCTCAAGAACATCGCCCCTGTATAGGCCCTCTATATACTCCTTCCACCTTTCTGCTTTCCCTTCTTTGCTTAGAACTGGGTTTCCATCTGAGCTCTTGATATTCATGCAAGTGGTTCTCTATTCTCCTAAGGTCTCTTTAATTTTCCTGTAGGCAGTATTTATCTTACCCGTAGTGAGATAAGCCTCTACATCCTTCATTTGTCCTCTAGCCATCCCTGCTTAGCCATTTTGCACTTCCTGTCGATCTCATTTTTGAGACTCTTGTATTCCTTTTTGCCTGCTTCACTTGCTGCATTTTTGTATTTTCTCCTTTCATCAATTAAATTCAGTATCTCTTCTGTTACCCAAGGATTTCTACTAGCCCATGTCTTTTTACTTACTTGATCCTCTGCTGCCTTCACTATTTCATTCCTCAAAGCTACCCATTCTTCTTCTACTGTGTTTCTTTCCCCCATTCCTGTCAATTGTTCCCTTATGCTCTCCCTGAAACTCAATGCTGATTTTGCGTTACTTCCTCAAAAGCAGTTGAATTCGCATTATTCATCTCCTTATCGCGTAAATGATTCAAATGGCTCTAAGCACTATGGAACTTAATATCTGAGGTCATCAGCCCCTTAGACTTAGAACTTCATAAAACTAACTAACCTAAGGACATCACACACATACTTGCCCGAGGCAGGATTCAAACCTGCGACCGTAGCAGTAGCGCGATTCCGGATTGAAGTCCCTAGAACCGCTCGGTCACAGCGGACGGCTGTTATCATTTAAACAGCTTTTACCTGTCCCTACCTATCTTCCACCTTTAGGCTCCTAGATTTTCGAAAATTGTCAGATTTTCCCCATATGTGGTATCGGTATTCGTTGGTTTGCAGTTGATGGAGTAACATATTGCACTTTTCATAGCTTAGTGACTTAGTTTGGTCTAAGTTACAAAACTAATGTAGTGAAACAAGAATCGTAAAGGAAAGCATGGAGACACTTTACAAAAAAATGCTGTAACCGTAATATTTGTGACACTACTTCGAGTCCTTAAAAGAAGAAACTGGTAATTTTTTGTTAATATTAAAATTGACACCACTTTTGAATAACTTCCCTTTCAACTGGCATTGCTCTAAGGTGCTATGTAGAGAAATGTTAATGTTGCTGCCTTCAAAAACAATACAGTTTAGAAAAACTATTCTCCCTCTGATGTTGATAGGTTTAATAGAATTAATAATACCTATAAATTTTCTGTAATTTATATCTGTTAAAATGTTGTTATCCTTTTTCATAAAAATTAAACAAATTTATTGACAGATGTTGCGTATAAATCTACAGCCGGAGGTAACTCATTAAACAAAATTAAATAATAATAGTTTCATGCTTCAAACTAACATTATTTTTTTCCAAATAAGAGTAATTCTTTTTGATGCATTGAAAATATAAATATTCTGCTTATGACTACTTCTGAAAACATTTGCCGTTTTAGACTTACAAATTCAATTGGTCATAAAATTGCATTACACCATATATTTCCCCTGAAAAGTGAAATATTGCTTTTGGATACAACTTTGGACTCTGGCCAAGGTAACCTTTGTGATATCCTCTCTCTTTGCAAGATATGTGGAAGAGATGGTACATGTAGATTCTGAAAGAATAGGGACAGGTTCTGACAGATTGAAGACGTGTGCTATGCTCATTTGGCTCAGTTTATAAGAGCATTGTCACACCATAGGTCTAATTTGTCAGGAACATTCATAAGAAATCCCCATAGCTCTTTAATAAGTGTTTGAAGCTACAGGGTGCAGTCATTGCTACAAGTATACGTAAGCTGAAGTTCTTACACTGTATGAGCCATCAATGTATTATTGAAGAAAAGCATTTTTATAGCCATCAGCTGCACACACTCACCTATATTCTTCACTGATTTCAGTTTTTACAACCATCATCAGTAGAAAAATGCAGTACCTCGAATGGATCAAAAATGCATATTTCTTATACAAGGCTCATTAGCATACCAAATACAGTGATGTCTCACACTGATATGTAAATTACACATAATTTTATTCAGTGTCATAAATCACACAGACAGGTTGATTAAAGACTAAATTCTAATGACAGTTAACAGATGACACACAGCCCTTTCAGGTACTCACAGGTCTGAGTGTGAAGAGTCTAGGTGATTTATCCTTTGTGGTTCCATGATGACTGGTTCCAGCAATCCTTCCCAAGGTAGTTATCCTGTGGACCTTAGTGCTGGCTATCCAAACTAATGTCTGAAACAACCATCAAGATATACTTTCTAGTAATGCTCTCCATCTACACATCTGTCTGTAATGTCAAATACTACATTCCTCCCTCCCCAGAATTGGTGTATATGGTCAGTGCCACCACACTTTGTGCTGCAACTGCCTTGAGGGGGGTTGGCATTCTTGAAGTGCTGGTGCTCTAGAAGAAAGGGCCATCTTGCTGCCCCTTATAAGTGGGGAGAAAGTTGTTTATAAACCATTTCCAGGTCAGATTGCTCAGGTCTATCAGATCCCACCTTATGTAAAGTCCAGGCATTGCCATAACTCCGCCATACTTTAAACTGCCGTTATTGTAGTTTCATCCTGGATTGCACATGGTAGGTACAGGAAACTGCCTGGTTGGAGACATGAAAGGCTGATTGCTGTTGCTTGTTGCTGCTGGCCATTCCTGTTGGGATTCAGGCTGCTGATCCTTGAGTCATGATGAACCTGGGACTGCCTGCTGCATTGGAGGTTGGTTTTTGGAACTGAGTTATAGGCCCCTTGGACAGTAGGACCAGTTGATTGGTCCACCTTCAGAAGGAACCTTGGTGCACCGCATCTCTTGGAGTCAGTGGCGACCCTTGCTGCTGAGGGGATCGGGGAGACAATGCCACTCACAACAGCAGTTTCGGGTGGAGATTGCAGGCAACCTGGTCTGCCCACTCCTGCCATGGTAGAACCTGCTTCATATCACTGCATCAGTGTCATACTGTCTGTGATAGGGAGCCAGCTGAAGTGTGCACCAAAATCTTGCGTCCAATTCTTTATTCCAACTGGGAAGTGTGAATGGAATTGCAGTGCATGATTGTGATTGTGTTTTGGTATCAGAAGGTAGAGTCCATGACTGGTACCAATGTAAGACCTCCACTGGACTTTTACTAGGAATGGGGGTCAATAATAAAGACATTGCTTTGGGAGTGGAAGAGGACCACAATGCTATTTTCATTGTAAACCTGAACTCCATTTGAATATTTCTACCTCTCCAGTCAGGTGTGAGCGAAAAGGGGCTGTTAGTAGTTTGGATACCATGTGATGAGTAAAAGACCATGAATGTTGTGGAGACAAATTGTGGGCTATTGTCTGCAACTATTACTTCAGCAAGGCTTTCAGTTGCGACAATTCTAAATAACACCTTGACTGTTGATCCATTGTTATTGACCATAATTTGCATATATAGGGAAACTTGGAAAATAAGAATCCACTACAATTAATCTGATTGCATTGAGAAAGTGGCCTGCTAAGTCTCAAGGTTTGATTATTTGCACCCATGGTGAGAATACTTTGTGGAGCTGCTTGCAGCCCTGAAACTGCTTGTAGAACTTTACATTGCATTCTATATCCTTGTCTGTTGCGGACCAATAAACATGTCATGGCAATACTTTAATTCTGCAGACACCCCAGAATTCACTAGTGCTAATGCAAGTACTTTTGTTTTAGAGCACGAGAGGAAGTCCAGTGTTGTTCTCTGGCACTAAGAGAAAGAATAGCCCTTTGTCTGACTGAAAACAAATTTAACACAAATTACAACATGTGCAACTTTGCTTCTGCCATTTTTTCCCCAACATTTAAGGCTTTAATGAAACAAATTGGTTACACATGTATCATTCAAAGTATTTTCCATCACTGGCCACTACTTTCTGTCATCTTTTGGACAGTGTACGAATCCCCCATCGGAAAAATTGTTCATCTTTTGAAGCGATCCATGAATTGATCCAATTTGTGACTTTTTCATGAGATCAGAAGTGTTAGTCAGCCAGGCCAAGTGCCATTGATCTAAACAGATGATAGTCAGAGGGAGCAATGTCTGGGGAATACAGCGGGTGGGGTAGGACTTCCCGTTTTAACGTTTCCAAGTATGTTTAACCTCTTTTGCAACATGGGGCCAAGTGGTGCTGTGCTGTAAAATCATTTTATCATGCCTCTCACCGTATGCAGCCGTTTGTCTTTTAATGCTCTGCTAAAACACATTAATGTTGTTCGATAATGAGCACCTGTGATTGTCTCACTTGGTATTAACATCTCATAGTACACGACGCTGAACACCAAATGCAGAGCATGATCTTGGAGCCATGAATATTCGGTTTGGCCGACGACGTGGAAGCATGGCCGAGATATCCCCATGATTTTTTGCATTTAGGGTTATTGTAATGAACTCATTTTTCGTCCCCAGTCACAATGCGATGCAGAAGTTCCTTCTGTTTTTGCCTCTGAAGCAACTGATCACAAATACACAAATGCCGTTCAATGTCTCTTGGTTTCAGCTCATACGGGACCCAAGTTGCGAGTCATGCTCATAGCCTTGAGACGTTTTGAAATGGCTTGCTGTGTCACTCCCATTAATCATGCCAATTCTTCTTGAGTTTGACATGAGTCTTCACTCAACAATGTCTCCAATTCTGCATCTTGGAAAACATTCTCTCTCCCACCACTGTGCCAGTCTACGACATTAAAATCACCGTTCTTGAAGCCTTCAAACCACTCAAGACACATTCTTTCGCTAATAGCGTCCTTACCATATGCACTTGAGAGCATTTGATGAGACTCGGCCGCTGTTTTCTTCATATTGAAATAAAACAGTAACTCCTCCTGCAAATGACTAGAATTAGGCTCGTAAACTGACATTTTCAATCAAGAACAACTTTTTGATGCAGACACAAATCGAATAATGTTTGAATGAGTTTATGTTGACTGAGGTCCAAGCTAACTGTCTGTCATCTGCAATCTGTTTCTTTTGACCGGTACTTACCATTGTCGCCACCTATCAGCAAACAGTGGAAGCAAATTTATACACCTTGTAACTTTTACATTCTTTGGCCAACTGTTTTGCACCCAGTGTAGGACCTTCTGTAAGCTTGTGCACATTGCTGTCTGTTTCTGATGAAGGCCTTTTTGGCCAAAAGCTTACTTGCCAACAGTCTTTTTGTTGTGCCTATCTGCGACTCAGCATCTCTGTTATATTGTGAGTAGCAACCATACTTTTCATAATATTGTCATTATTCCATCAGGGGATTTTCCGTTGTTTGAAAGTACTGAGACACGTATTAGTGGATGTATGGGGTGTGTTCACTAATTGCCTTTGTGATGGCATGAAATCTGCTGAAGACACTTTCAATGAAGTGTCTGAAAATTTGTGGAAGAATGGCAATCTAAACTAGAAAAGATAGTACTGCTGGACGCTGGAGTCTGGAGGGGAGTAAATGTTATAATTTATCCCAACAGTGTTTCATTGAGTTCAGGTTGGGATTCTGAACAGTCCCGTCCATTTAATGCATTTAGCATTTTCTTAAATGCAATAAGAGGATCATACCCCAACTCCAAAGTATGCTCCCTTACCATAACACGACATCTTCTGTGCTTCACAGTTAGCACTACACATGATGGCAAGTAGTAACGTCATCCAGGCATTTACCCTGCAATCAGACTGACACAGGATATAGCACGATTCATCACTCAAAATCATTCATTTCCAATCATCCATTGTCCAGTGAAGTCATTTAGCAGTGACTACAAAAATGTGTAGCATATGAGGGGCTTCTCAACCGTTGTTCCCCATTCTGTTGTTTCCCATTCTTTTTAATTCCCTATGCACAGTCATTGTGCTGGCTTGACTGGTGGTACCACTTCAGAAAATGTGATTTTTTACAACTACTCTCTGCAATGCTTGACAGATCCTCTCTTTCAATACAGAAGGTCTTCCTTGTTTTGGTTTAACAGTCGTTGTTCCTTCAGGTTTCCAATTCACAGTCACATAACCAGGAGCTGATTTGGGCAGTTATCAGGACCTGAAATGTCCATGATGGATTTATTACTCATGTAGCACCCAATGACGAGTCCATGTTCAAAGTCACTAAGCTCTCCTGACCGACACATCCTGTTTTTACTGCTTTTCCACTGCCATCACAATACTCCCCACCCCCTTTTATATTAATGGGTCTGCCTCTCGTGACGTCTAGTGGTCAATTCGAGATTGCATAGGGGTGTCCGTGTACGTTTGATCAGATAACATATTTTGTAGAGAAAAGAAAGCTCTTTCAAATCATGGCTAACACAAGTATTGCTCAGGCATCACTTTAGGGATATAAAGGTTTAAAAACCATTAATTTTTAAGCCAGTTTTTTTTTCCACCTTTGAAAACTTAGTACCAAAAATGATCAAACTTGCAGGTTTTATAAACAAGGTAAAAAGAGAACTTTGTAAATCAACATCATGATGAAATCAAGCTACTTAAACCTCAAAGAAAATTCGTTACTTGAAACCAAAATAGTATATCAATGACATAAAACTTAAATCATGTACAAAACGCATGCTGTATAATATTCGTCATCTTCTCGGTTGTTACAATGATAAAATAAGTATAATATGGTTGTCCCTGTCTCATTAGTTTGTTAACGGTAAAATTGTTTGAAAAATGGAAACTGTCACTTCGAAATAACAACAGTCCAAGTCAGATTACTTTGTCTTATTCCTCCTTTAGTATGTTCACATTGACAAGCCAGAAATTATGACAATCTACTTACTATTAGTGTAACTTGTCCAGGTAATAGCAGCATCACCTGGTTTTCAGACACATGCACAGTACATCTAGTATGAGTGAGTGCGCTGCCCATATGTAAAATGGGGAAAGTGCACAATCCGAGTGATTAAGGGCAGATTGTGATGGCCAAGAGGCTCAGCATGAGCATTTCGGAAACTGCCTGACTTGTTGGGTGTTCGAGCAGTGCTGTGGTGAGTGTCTTCAACACATAGCAAAACCAAGATTAAACCATGTACAGACGTCATGGGGTTGGGCACCCACCCCTCATTACAGATGTCAGACGTCATAGGCTGGGGAGACTGGTAGAACAGGACAGGCAGCAAACTATGATGGACCTAAGATTGGACTGTAATTCTGGGCAGAGTACTAGTGTATCTGAACACTCAGTGCACTGAACTCTCCTATCAATGGGCCTCTGTAGCTGCCGACCCATGCGTGTGCCAATGTTAACACCACGATGTAGACAACTATGACTGAAAATGGCACGTGACCATCGGCAGTGGACATTGGCGCAGTGGCAGAGCATTGCACAGTCTGATGAATCCCGATACCTCCTTCATCATGCTGATGGGAGGGCACGAAACCATCGTCTGCCAAGGGAATAGCTCCTTGACACCTGTACTGCAGGTCAGAGACAAGCTGGCAGCTGCTCCGTTACGCTTTGGGAAACATTCATGTGCACATCCATGGGTCCAGTAGAGCTTGTGCAAGGCAACATGATGGCCAAGGAGTATTGTCCACTGGCTGCAGACCATGTACACCCCGTAATGACGATCAAGTTTCCCGATGGCAGTGGCATTTTTCAGAAAGATAGTGCACCATGTCACAAGGGCAGAAGTGTGACCGAGTGGTTTGAGGAACACAGTGGCGAGTTCCAATTGATGTGCTGGTCCCCCAACTCACCAGATCTGAACCTGATCAGACACATCTGGGATGTGATTGAATGTGGCCTCAGTGCTCTTCCCCTTCCTGGAACTTACAAGAATTTGGTGGTTTTTGTGTACAGATGTTATGCCAACTCCCTCCAGCAACCTACCAGGGCCTCATTGCTTCCATGGCATGAAGTGTCACCACTGTTACCTGTGCCAAAGGTGAACATATCGGCTGTTAGTTAGGTGGTCACAATGTCCTGGCTGATCAGTGTACACCTCCCTAACAATGCCTAACCTCATCCAGTCTTTTGTCAACAGTTAAGCTCATTCCACTTTCATAATGAAGTAATCATTGCTACATTGTATTTCCACATTAATTCAAAGAGGTAATCACTGATCACAGAAGTCTTTTCATTTACGTTCTACTCAATATGTTCCTCTGCAGAAGTTATTGATTTATGAACATGATACTGCTGTAATCATAAATCTCAAAATTAATCCTGCACACCTTTCTGCAAAAAACTGAGTTACTTGAAGAGTTTTCTCCTGCGAATTGATGCAACAGTTTTAACTCTTAATTATGCTTTGTAGCAAATTCTTCATAATACTTATCCATGCTATGCTGATGGCCAATGACTCCTTTCTGCACACTAACTCAGCAGTTGACCCATACCACTCTGCCATCGTTAATGTTATACTGGAAGACAATGTTCCCTCCAGTTAAAAAACAAGCTCAGCTTCAAAAATTACAGAGGCCAGCATCAGGAGTATAGTATCATTGTGTCATAACATCAATGATAGCAGTACTGCTTCCAACTGTTTGACAATTTTTCAGAGTTTTGAGGCTTTACCATAATCTTTCACTGAACTACAGCACTTCAAACTTAGCCAATGTTTGAAATGTTGACATAATATTTTGTCACTCTTCACTTACGAGGTGTCCACAAAGTATTGAAGATGATGGGCTAGAAATTTTTGTATCCTTGTTTCACCATTTAGCAGACCTGCATGCAAAATCTGATGTGGTTGAGTGGGAACTAGTAGATAACTAGACATGGAATCCTCCCGTAGTTAAACTGGGCAAACCTTACCTCTGAAATATGCCCAGTGGGAAGTATTGCTTCATTTTGCTGTATATGTGACTGGACCCACCAGCGCCATAATGGGATGTAACTGTTGCGAGGACTGCATGTTTTCTTGGGGAATGTGTAATGAGAGAAGGGAGTGAATAAAAATTCTGTATAAGGATTCCTAATGCTTCCTCTAACTCTAAATACAACACAAATACT
This sequence comes from Schistocerca piceifrons, assembly GCF_021461385.2. Classification (NCBI taxonomy): domain Eukaryota; kingdom Metazoa; phylum Arthropoda; class Insecta; order Orthoptera; family Acrididae; genus Schistocerca; species Schistocerca piceifrons. The sequence continues at coordinate 770,035,831 of NC_060138.1, read as the reverse complement.
AAACTATTCTTCCTCTTTATTTTTATTGTTTTAGATACCTGAGCTACATTTGGGATGAAACAGCCTCTCCTAAGAACTCCTGTAATCCTTAAAAATTGTTGGGATACAGCATCTTGTCTATTGCTTGCACTTACATGCTGCCACATGGGATGTAGTCCATCTTTGTAAAAACCCATAGATACTGGATTAATTATGGAAGAAATGGCCCATTTTTAGGTTACACTTGAAAAATATTTTTCATGTTCTCATATGTTATTGCATAATTTTTTGCTGTGAAAATATTGTCCACTTAGTTACATCACGATGGAATTCCACTGATTAATTGTTCTAGAAATCTTTGTTGAAGTGTCTGAATGCTAGTTCTACTGAAGGGTAGATCTGGATATTTCTAGAAAACAGTGTTGTCAGAGCTAGAAACTTTTGAGATTGTGCATCTAAATGTAACTGTAGATAAGCATTCCATAGACCTGTGTTTGAGAAACATTTACCACTGTTAAAATGAGAGAACAACTCTTGTGGGTATGATATTGAGAAAGAGGTTACAGTGATCTGGTAATTCGAAACTTTAGTTGCTACACGACCTGTGAGACCTGACAATTAGCTTCATGTAACGGGCAGTATTAAATTCTGCTCATGTAGCCTGTTAAGCTCTGGTCTTTCAGGTATGTGCAAAATGTGGGACTCAGTGGGCACATGTGAATCTTGCAATGCATTCACTGACTCTTGAACAGAAAACTTAAATGATTTGGACATGTCTAACTCAAAAATATTTTCTAAATTTTCTTTGATTGACACTTGAGTATGTTATTTCTCTTACTAATCTTCTGTATGAATCATAAGTCTGAGTTGATCTGCTGCTGGGTTTCTATGACTTCATAGGACAAAATATATTATTTACCTCTTAAGGGGGTAGTCTTCTTTAAATGCATGAAAATTAGGTGATTTCGTAATTTTTTCCAAGTTAATTAAAAAGTAATACTAAATGTGATGATATAGTTTTATTCCTGACACTTCTGTCTTTAAGAAATCACTTTTGTGCCCAAATCAGATGCTCCCTGTAACCACTGCCCTAGGTGGAAGGACCCATTGCAACCAGAACGTTGGTCATCAGCAGGAATGTAAAAAAATAATTTCATGTAAATAATTTTCAATGTATTTTCTATCTGCGTAAATATGCCAATAGAAAAATATATTTAAAAACAAAGATGATGTGACTTACCATACGAAAGCGCTGGCAGGTCGATAGAAACACAGACAGACACATACATACACACAAAATTCAAGCTTTCGCAACAAACTGTTGGCTCATCAGGAAAGAGGGAAGGAGAGGGAAAGACGAAAGGAAGTGTGTTTTAAGGGAGAGGGTAAGGAGTCATTCCAATCCCGGGAGCGGAAAGACTTACCTTAGGGGGAAAAAAGGACGGGTATACACTCGCGCGCGCGCACACACACACACACACACACACACACACACACACACACACACACACACACACACACACACACACATATCCATCCACACATATACAGACACAAGCAGACATATTTAAAGACCAATATGTCTGCTTGTGTCTGTATATGTGTGGATGGATATGTGTGTGTGTGTGTGTGTGTGTGTGTGTGTGTGTGTGTGTGCGCGAGTGTATACCCGTCCTTTTTTCCCCCTAAGGTAAGTCTTTCCGCTCCCGGGATTGGAATGACTCCTTACCCTCTCCCTTAAAATCCACTTCCTTTCGTCTTTCCCTCTCCTTCCCTCTTTCCTGATGAGCCAACAGTTTGTTGCGAAAGCTTGAATTTTGTGTGTATGTATGTGTCTGTTTGTGTTTCTATCGACCTGCCAGCGCTTTCGTATAGTAAGTCACATCATCTTTGTTTTTAAATATATTTTTCCCGCGTGGAATGTTTCCCTCTATTGTATTGCCAATAGAAAAATATAGAGTTCTAACAAAATGGTGACATGTTGAAAAAAAAAGTCATTTATTTCATCCAGAAAGTTGAGACAGAAGCGTTCAACAAAAATAGACTTTTGAAGGTATTGCGAAACAACTATTCATGCTGATAGAAAATTCAATTTAGAGTGCTGGCTTCAAATTCCAATCAAAATTACATTAACTGTTATGAAGTTACCTTTTCCATGAGTTCGAAAAATACTGTTTTAAGAAAAACGTGTGCAAAGTTTTGGGTTACTTTATTGTACTGTAGTGGAACATAGTTCGAATCAGTGATCCCTGTACCTTACAGCAATCCTTCCACATCTAACAGGAAGTCCTCCTCCAACTTCTTCACGGCCATGGTGATTAAGTGGGCTTCTCAGGCATCTTCTATCATCTGCTGCTCTGCTAGTTCTATACTCTTTTCGTTCACTTTTGTGCAGAAGTTGTAACAAGCTGGTGCAATCTCAAGTTCAAGCACTTTCTTAAAGTTCATAATGCCCGTTAGGCCTTTGTTTATATTACAAGCTGCCATATTGTCTACAATGTCACCTACACTGAAGCCCAAAGAAACTGGTCTAGGCATGCGTATTCAAATACAGAGATATGTAAACAGGAAGAATACAGCACTGTGGTTGGCAATGCCTATGTAAGACAACAAGCGTCTGGTAAAGTTGTTAGATCGGTTACTGCTGCTACAATGACAGGTTGTCAAGGTTTAATTGAGTTTGAATGTGGTGTTATGGTCGGTGCACAAGCGACAGGACACACCATCTCTGAGGTAGCAGTGAAGTGGGGATTTTCCCACACAACCATTTCACTAGTGTGCCGTGAATATCAAGAACCCAGTAATACATCAGATCTCCGACATCGCTACAGCCAGAAAAAGACTCTGCAAGAAAGTGACCAACGATGACTGAAGAGAATCGTTCAACGTGACAGATTTGCAACCCATCCGCAAATTGATGCAGAGTTCAGTGCTGGGCCATCAATAAGTGTCAGCGTGTGAACCATTCAACTAAACAACATCAGTATGGGCTTTTGGAGCCGACTGCATGACACAAAGCTTTACACCTCACCTGGGACCGTCAACACTGACATTAAACTGTTGATGACTGGAAACATGTTGCCTGGTCAGATGAGTCTCGTTTCAAATTGTATCGATCAGATGGACGTGTACGGATATGGGGAGAACCTCATGAATCCATGGACCTCACATCTTACCAAGGCACTGTTCAAGCTGGTGGAGGCTCTGTAACTTTGTGGGAAGTGTACAGTTTGAGTGATATGGGACCCTTGATATGCCTAGGTACGACTTTGACAGGTGGCACGTACGTAAGCATCCTGTCTGATAACTTATATCCATTCATATACATTGTGCATTCCGACAACTTGAGCAATTCCAGCAGGACAATGTGACATACCACATGCCCAGAATTACTATATACTTTAACGGCTTTATGGGCAGCATGCAAGATTCATAGTGTCAGTTCCTTCCAGCACTACTTCAGACACAAGTTGAGCCTATGCCATGTCGTATTGCGGCACTTCTGCATGCTTTTGGAGACACTACATGATATTAGACGTGCACCAGTTTCTTTGGCTCTTCAGTGTATTTTTTTCCCATTGTGAATGGTTTTCAGACACTTTTCAGCAAGCCTCTTGTAACTCGGTAACAGAGTTTGTGCAAATTTGGGATGAACACCACAATAAAGTAGACTTCCCAGAGAACATTTTAAGCAAAAAAAGTAATCAATTTTTGAAATTTTCAAAGAGGACTACCCCATTAAGTGAGGTGATTCAAGTGATAGATAATTATGTGTTACAGTTAAACAGTGAATCGAAGGTGCCAGTACCCACTCGATGGGTCACGTTGCACTGGCCTATTAGTAACTCTATCGACAGTTCTTGTGGAGAGCCTTTAACTTGATTCCATTCCATTTTGATCTTATGTACAATCTGACTCTCCTGCAGAGTTTCCATCTTTGTTTACTAAACATTCTTGACATGATACTGTATTCCACAGTAAAAACTAACTATGTCTCTAAAGGCTTGTGAGCAGTAGCAAGTAACATCTAAAAGTACCTTCTGCAAGCATTGAACTTTAGCGACTGTCTCTGAGTATACAGCTCCACTCATTGATGTCCTTGTTCAGTGAAGGTAACACTGTAACAAATGGTGAAGAGTCTTTCTCTGTGTGTTTTGCAATTGTAATGCTTGTATTTGACGCTCATGTTTTATTTCCACTGCAGCCAGCTGTTTCAAAATTGTCGCCACTACGTTGTCCATTTTTGCTGGTTACTGCTTCACATATAGTGCTCGAAGTTCATTGTTGCGTATTATTGTGAACTGCTTCTACTTGAAGAAATAGTAGTTAGTAACAGTTAAAGAATGTATTACTAACAGCACAATCACAAGCTCATTAAGCACTTCATACGCTAAAGATATATTTGCCAAGTCATCCTAGAACACTGGATTTATCACTGGTCAAATTGCAACATCCACACAAGACCAAGTCTGCAGCCAGAAACACAGTCAAGGACCTGCAGCTTAGAACTGCCACGTAACAGAGTCAGGTACCCATGGGCCTCTGCTTGAATTCAGAACCATTGACTGATTTATACTTGATGGCTGGATGTTGAATAGTCCCTGTGATGCATTCATAAGATCAGAAGGGTATCTACAAGCCCCACCTGTGCTAGGGCCTTCTTAATAGTGCAGGCTATCCAGTTATGTATCATACATAGATTGCGGACATGCTACAGGTCAGTATGCAGAGGTGAGTTGGACAACGTCACCGGCGCATTACAACCCCACATGAAGACTGATATCTGGCCATTCCTGCATTGTGGCATCATGGACACCACCAGAGCACCACAAGACGATCTCAGAAGAGCCACTAGAGCTGCTGTGTCCAATCAGACTGTAATGAACAGGTTACGAGAAAGGACCTCATGATCCAGACATCCTGTTTGAGTACCCTGCTTGACATGACATCATCTTGTAGCTCGCCTTCAGTTCTGCTGTTTCCATGTCAGCAGACAACTTCGACACTGGTAAAATGTCTTATTCACAGACAAGTCCATATATCCTCTGAGGCAAGGTAATGACCTCGTTCGTTTGCAGAGGTCCATGTTGAGCACTACCTGCCAAATGTTGCTCGTTAAATTGACCAGTTTGGCCAAAGTTCTGTGATGATATGAGGAAGCTTCAGTGTTGACAGCCATATGAATCTTATCTTTGTCAATGGTCACCCTACTGCCAGACAGTGCTTTGAACAGGTCGTGTTGGAAAATGTGGTTGCTGCTGCATACAGTCGTGACCCCAAATTCCTTCCATCACCAGGCCCCATGTAGCAGGCATCAACAAGGTTGTCTTACGAAGCCTGGACATAGATGTAATGTAATAGCCAGCGATGAGTCTGAACCTAACCCCATTGTGATTATGTGGTACATGCCTGACAGATGTGTTCATAGCCTCTCCTGGAACTCACACGGTCTCTCATTGAAGAATGGGATTAGATGCCACAGGATGACCTCCATAAACTTTCAGCGCATACCACGTAGGTGTCCGACAGTGATAAAAGCTCATGGAGGCCAGACATGTTACTGAGGCTCTCATATTGCAATGAAAAGTGCCCAGGATGATAGGGTGAATGATTGTTTCTATCTTTCCTTTGCCACCTGTCACACGTATCAATTCTTTTTATGCAAGTGATTGAGGATGTAATGATGTTTTTTTGTGTGCTTAATTTGTGAAAGATAAGGTAAGGTATAAATTGGTAACATGCCCAGTTCTCAACGGTTGCTCGATGAAGTGTAGCAGGTGCCCAAAATCATGTCCCCCAATTCTTTTGAGCAGTGTGTTTACAAATTTTCTACATCATTTTGGAGAGTTATTCTGTAACAAACAATACCATAATGAGACTTTATTCTGATATGAATTTCAATAGGCTTCTTACTTCTGCTGCTCAAAAACCAAATGACGTGTCACTGTTATAGTTTGGTGCATTGAAATTTTCCATGGAAACAGTCATCTTTTATGTATGATAATGCCCCACCTTTGATGAACTAGACCTTTAAATGTGTATCCTTGTAAAAGTGATCTACAGATGAATACTACTACTACTACTACTACTACTACTGTTGCTGCTACTGCCACTACTAATATCTATAAGCTTGTTGCATAACTGCATTTAGCTGCCATCTAGAGGATAATATTTGCATAATTTCTAACAATATTGTCACTTATAGAATTGTTATGCAATATATGAATATTTAATTATAGGCTTTTCTTTGAGTCAAATTTGTGGAACATCTACAAAAGGTACAATTCCCGTGACATTTGGATTGATACAGTACCTGACACATAGGACTGTTGCTACTCCATTCTGTTGTTGTGTACAGTCTTTACAGTAAACTTTGTTATTTCCATAGATCTATTTTATTAGCATTCCCCTCTAATAATGTCATTGCAGAGTTGAGTGTTTTCAAGCAGTAAACTAAATATGAAACAACTAAATTACTGTCAGTTTGAAAGTAACAGTTGATCTGCATTTTGTCTAAGGAACAGGTAACATCACAATTATTCCACTTGCAGCTTTTGCAGACTTCCATCCCCACTCACCCTCTCATAGTGTGTATGTCTGTGCGCGTGCATGTCGTGCATCGCTGTTGCAGCTAATCTATTTACAGTGTTGAAATTTTAACTATCATTGCTCATGTACATATATTTGATTTCTGAATAATTTAATTTTTTTATATCATTTATTTAGTGTTTCTGAAGTGTCGAAGAACATACCCGCTCCAGGAGAAACGACTACTGCTGAAAAACATGGCAGCTCTTCAGGTAAACTGTTTGCATGTTATTGCATAATATTTTGGTTTCTGCTATTTTATAGCCTCCCAGTCTTTTAGCAGACAGTAGAGATAGATATAAATCTCTAATGAACTCGTGTTGTAGGCAGTCTTCTCTATAAGATTGCTGGAGATGTGTGAATGTGTCAACATCTGTCTGGGCTGAAGGGTATTACAATAATTTTACAATGGTTGAGCATGTAGGTACATTATTTAGTAATTGGGACCAACATTCAGGGAGAGTGGGTTAAAATCTCCATAAAGTTACAACTGATTTGTTTCTCCATTTTTGACTGGTCCTATTATCTTGTCATAAATTCTTCCCTCCCTTTCTCTCTATTTCTCTCTGATACAGTTGTGTCCAAAATTAAAACAACAAATGGAAATTTTGCAAGGTTGTGTTATTTTGCAATAAAATGATATAAACAGTTGATAGAAGGTAGAAACAATATAAAGAATACATAACATAAACAACTGCAACATCTGTAATGGTAGGCAAATATGTTCTTCACTTTTTACAACGTTATGACAATTGTGTTCAGCCTGAGGTGTGACCACCTCCGGCAGCAGCACGGGTTGAGCAAGGTGGTGCAGCAATTAGCACACTGGACTTAAAGTCGGGAGGACGACGGTTCAAACCTGTTTCCGGCCATCCTGATTTAGGGTTTCCATGAGTTCCCTAAATTGCTTCAGGCAAATACCAGGATGGTTCCTTTGAAAGGGTGCGGCTGACTTCCTTCTCCTCTTTCCCTAATCAGATGGGACCGATGACCTCATTGTTTGGTCCCCTCCACCAAACCAACCAGTACAGGCCTGAAACAATGGGGCATGCTGTAAACGATTTCATCAATCTCATGTTGAGGCAATAACGCCCATTCTTCGTGCAAAGCTTCTCGCAAATCTTGGAGAGTGGTTGGTGGATGCTGACATCATGCAGCCTGTCTCCCTAATGCATGCCTTACATATTCAATGGGATTCAAGTTGGAAGAGCAAGCGGGCCACGCCATATGTGCAATATCTTTCATTTCCAAGAAAACATCAACCACCCACGCTCTATGAGGTTGAGCATTATCATCCATCAGTATGAAGTCTGGGCCCACAGCACCTCGCAACAACTGCACAAGGTACCAAGATCTCATTACGATACCTGACAGCAGTTAAACCTTGCCAATTCACCTGTAAAATTTCATGAAGAGATGTTAGAATGCTCAACATAATCCCTGCCCACAACATAAGGGATTCTGTTCAATATCGGTCTCTTTCCACAATGTTTGGATCCCAAAATCATGTTTCATGTTCCCTCCAGGTGCGAATCCATTCATAAACACACTCCAGACGAAATTGGGACTCATTTGTGAAATGAACATTGGCTCACTGTTCGACCATTCAGGTGACATGTTGACAACTCCACCCTATACGTTCCCTTCTGTGAATCTGTGTCAGAAGTACATACACAGAACGTCTCTCACAATAAAGGCCACTCTGTTGATGTCTTCCGTGCACCATTTGCTGCAATACAAGACATACAGTGGATGCTGCGAGGTCAGATCCCAGTTGTTGTGCAGTACTAAGGTGGTACCGTTGTGCCCTTACAGTCAAATAATGGTCCTTTCTTTCTAATATCACATGTGATTGGCCCTGCCCTGGTCTTCAGAATACAGTTTCAGTCTCTGTAAACTGTCTTTCCATCTGTGAAACGACAGAATGATTCACATTAAGCCATCGGGCCGTATCAGTTTGCAACCGTCCTGCTTCCATTCTTCCTATGGCCCTTCACCACAGATGGTCTGATGGGTGTTTTCTCTGTGCCATACTGCACTGTCTGTGACTGTGTACACAGCAGTTTTGGGTGTGGAACTATCCAGCAACATTACGCTGTGTGGTGGGTGTCTTGATGTCATCGTTGGCATGGATGTCCATTGACCAGAAAGCAATCTTCCCTGCAGAACATGATTGTACGGACATATGTTGACAGTTTGTATGATTGCATCATGAATTGGTTTGTTGCTTTAGTTTTGGAATATACGGGGTGGAGAAAATTTGTCAAGAAATTCTAACACTGAATAGCTGCTGCCAATAAGATCCAAATTAATAGTGTTGTGAAGGTCAACAACACACCATTTTTAAACTACTGAAACTTGGTGCCAAGCACTCAGATTGGCTGTGGGATTGCCCTGTTACCATTCGTTGGTTGATGTGCAGTGCTGTGGTTGTCGGTTCACACTTACAAACATCTCTTGCCCCGTCACTGCCCCAATGTGATACGCACATGTGTCAAATAGGTCTTGCTGTTTGTCTCCACCTCACGTTAAAGGCATTCACATGTAAGCTTTGCTTCGGACCACACACACGTCTCCAGCGATTTAGTCATACACTAAGCATGGTGGCACAGTATTCGTTTTAAGAACAAGAAGATATTGTTTTTAATCATGGACTAGCCGATGCTAATGCACATGAAGCTTGACGGTTGTACGAGGAATGGTACCCAGCAAGACGCCACCCACACTGGCAAATGTTTACAGCAGTTCACTGGCTACTTGGCAAAACAGGCTCATTAGCGGGATATCGTGGTGATGCTGGAAGACTTCGAACACAAGATACTGCATTTGAAGAGACAAGTACGCCAAGTACCTGCGTGGTTGGACACAACATGCAGGTCACTCATTGGTTAGTCTGGGAGGTATTGAGGGATGATGGCCAGCATCTATTTACTCTCCACCCTGTCCGAGATGTAGACACTGTAGCGGACTATGAACACAGGCTAGGGTCTTGCTGGTGGTTACTGTGACGTGTTGCATGAGACCCTGACTTCCCCACCGTTGTGTTGTTTACCGAGTGTACTTTCTATCAGGATGGCCTTTACAACACTTGAAATGTTCATTACTGGGCAAGGGGAGATCCTCATGTCACATACATCCATGGACACCAGGAACGATTTTCGCCCAAGGGATGAAGTCGTGAAGGCAGCAGAGGTTCAAGTAGGTAAAAAGACGAAAGCTAGTAGAAATCCTTGGGTAACAGAAGAAATATTGAATTTAATTGATGAATGGAGAAAATATAAAAATGCAGTAAATGAAGCAGGCAAAAAGGAATACAAACGTCTCAAAAACGAGCTCGACAGGAAGTGCAAAATGGCTAAGCAGGGATGGCTAGAGGACAAATGTAAGGATGTAGAGGCACATATCAGTAGGGGTAAGATAGATATTGCCTACAGGAAAATTAGAGACACCTTTGGAGAATAGAGAACCATTTGTATGAATATCAAGAGCTCAGATGAAAACCCGGTTCTAAGCAAAGAAGGGAAAGCAGAAAGGTGGAAAGAGTATATAGAGGGTCTATACAAGGGCTATGTACTTGAGGACAATATTATGGAAATGGAAGAGGAAGTAGATGAAGATGAAATGGGAGATACAATACTGCGTGAAGAGTTTGACAGTGCACTGAAAGACCTGAGTCGAAACAAGGCCCCGGGAGTAGACAACATTCCATTAGAACTACTGATGGCCTTGGGAGAGCCAGTCATGACAAAACTCTACCATCTGGTGAGCAAAATGTATGAAACAGGCGAAATACCCTCAGACTTCAAGAAGAATAAAATAATTCCAATCCCAAAGAAAGCAGGTGTTGACAGATGTGAAAATCACCGAACTATCAGTTTAATAAGTCACGGCTGCAAAATACTAATGCGAATTCTTTACAGACGAATGTAAAAACTGGTAGAAGCTGACCTCGGGGAAGATCAGTTTGGATTTCGTAGAAATATTGGAACATGTGAGGCAATAAGGACCTTACGACTTATCTTAGAAGAAAGATTGAGGAAAGGCAAACCTATGTTTCTAGCATTTGTAGACTTAGAGAAAGCTTTTGACAATGTTGACTGGAATACTGTCTTTCAAATTCTGAAGGTGGCAGGGGTAAAATACAGGGAGCGAAAGGCTATTTACAATTTGTACAGAAACCAGATGGCAGTTATAAGAGTCGAGGGGCATGAAAGGGAAGTAGTAAATGGGAAGGGTGTGAGACAGAGTTGTAGCCTCTCCCCGATGTTATTCAATCTGTATGTTGAGCAACCAGTAAAGGAAACAAAAGAAAAATTCGGAGTAGGTATTAAAATCCATGGAGAAGAAATAAAAACTCTCAGGTTCGCCAATGACATTGTAATTCTGTCAGAGACAGCAAAGGACTTGGAAGAGTAGTTGAATGGAATGGACAATGTCTTGGAAGGAGGCTATAAGATGAACATCAACAAAAGCAAAACGAGGATAATGGAATGTAGTCGAATTAAATTGGGTGATGCTGAGTGTATTAGATTAGGAAATGAGATACTTAAAGTAGTGAAGGAGTTTTGCTATTTGGGGAGCAAAATAACTGATGATGGTCGAAGTAGAGAGGATATAAAATGTAGACTGGCAATGGCAAGGAAAGCGTTTCTGAAGAAGAGAAATTTGTTAACATCGAGTATAGGTTCAAGTGTCAGGAAGTCGTTTCTGAAAGTATTTGTTTGGAGTGTAGCCATGTATGGAAGTGAAACATGGACGATAAATAGTTTGGACAAGAAGAGAATAGAAGCTTTCAGAATGTGATGCTACAGAAGAATGCTGAAGATTAGATGGGTAGATCACATAACTAATGAGGAGGTATTGCATAGAATGGGGGAGAAGAGAATTTTGTGGCACAACTTGACAAGAAGAAGGTACCAGTTGGTAGGACATGGTGTGAGGCATCAAGTGATCACAAATTTAGTGTTGGAGGGCAGTGTGGAGGGTAAAAATCGAGAGGGAAACCTAGAGATGAATACACTAAGCAGATTCAGATGGATGTAGGTTGCAGTAATTACTGGGAGATGAAGAAGCTTGCACAGGATAGAGTAGCGTGGAGAGCTGCATCAAACCAGTCTCAGGACTGAAGACCACAACAGCAACAACATTTACTTACCGGGGCAAATTACCTTCCCTTTTTGCAAGAAACTCTACCCGGCCTGCTGGAAGGTGTTCCCTTGGACATACAACTGTGCATCTGGTTGCAGCATGATGGGGCGGCCACAGTGGCTTCTATAGCTTGCATTTGTAATACCTTTTATATGTGTGTTCTTTTGCCACTGCTTGGTGAGTAGAATTTTTTATCTTTTCACTTACATTATATGATCTTACTGTATGTAGGTCATTGTGAGCTTCTGTTTCATAGATGGAATGCATGATGGCACAGCGAAATAATGTTGCTGTCCAGTCTTAAAATGTTGTTAATTTTCTACTGCTCGTGTTTGGAACAGAGTAGGTTAGCGCTGAGCTGATATACTGCTCAGTAAGTCAACAAAGCATAATGCCAGTGCAGCAGATCACAAAACAGGCAGGCAGAAATGCAAGTGCTGCTGTACTACTTAAAAAGGTACTTTGAGGTAACACTAGGTAATTTCACTGTCTGAGCACCTCTACAAAATCACCCATAGACAGAAAAGAACCGAGTTCAGTGACCCAGAATTTTTCTTGAATTACCACAGCAAGGCAAGGGGTGCTGATAGGTCTGGTGAATGAGGACAAATGCCTTCATACACTTGGAACCACCACAACATAGACTTGGACTCAGTCCTTTAAATAGAGAGGTTTTCAGAGCTCAGGAACACATTCTGTCCGTGGCACTATAACCAGTGAGCGGATCAGTGGTGCATGCTGCTTACTTACCAACTTCAACATCGAGAGGAATTCAGTGTGATGCATACCACAGCCATGGTGCGCCATGCTTACTGGGTCATTATGGATGGGAAGGCTGTTGTGCGGCCAGCCCTCCTCCCATGCTGGTCATCGCAGATTATCTGCAAGCTGCAATCTTCGCACTGGTTGGGAGAGGTGCTTTCTTGGAGCTTTCTGGCTGACCTGCGAGCAGCTGCTGCAGCCTGGGTCAATCCGTGACGGTTGACTGCGACCTAATCTTAACAACAATTGATAACCAGGACCTCAGTTGACAGTCCCCAGGCTGTCTTTGAGAGCTCTGAGGTGGGAATTGTACTAAATCACTGCTGAAGTTCTGGGTGATCAGCACCTTCCTCCTCCCACTATTGCTGCCAGCACAGCATGCAGCTGGCACTGGACTTTGCCAGTGATGTCACTTCTCATGAAGAGGTGTCAGAACTACTTCATGGCATGTGTGTTTGTGCTCAGCTGCCGACTGCAGTTCTGAAGATACTTACACCTGTGTACACTCTAAAGAATAAATAAATGTTGTGACAAAGACTGCTGTATCACTGACACCTCTGAGTGTGCACTGGACCACTCACCCTCCCTCCACACTCGACCTCCTGGCCACAACATGGCCCAAGCACATGGGCCACAATGTCATTGTGAGAATTGGCTGTCACTTCAAGGCATCGCTGTGAGTGAAGCGACTAGTACAGTGCTGTCATAACAGTACCAGTGCAATGTATTGTGATGTGTGAACTTTTTCTTTGTTGAAGATCTTTGGAGTGTATTTGTTCTATGTGGTGTCAATTTACAGAGACATTGGTAGCACCCTTAAGGTGTCATTTGTTAAACCGCAAGAGACTTCAGACATACCAGCTGACAGAAAATGCAGCAGCTGATAGATTCTTGCTGCAGGAAGCTGAGAATTGGGGTTTGGTTGGTTTTGAACATGGTATCTCTGCAAAGATGTCACATAGGGTAAGGATGGAAAATCCTGGGTGCAACGCAGTTAGAGCAGGTGGACATTGTGACTGGGACAGGTACAGATGGCTGTGGTTTTTCTGCAGAAGTAAAATATTATAGATGCAGATGGAAAGGTCATGTTCAGAAGCAGTGTCAGCGATCTGACTGCTGTAAGTGTGGCTAAACTGGACACCAAAAAAAAGGGTTTTGGAAAGTATAGGAAGGGAAAGTAATGGCAATGGAAGCAGCTGCTAAATGGAATGGGGAGTGCTTCACCCATTGGAAGGCATTTTCAATAGGAAGTAACATTGCACAAAAAGATGCACCAGTGGAATGCTGCTTGTCAGGCTGTGTAAAAGGCAAAGAACAATTCTTTGGTGGACATAGGTGTGCACATGTAAGTCATCAGTCTGGACCTTGAAGGCAGGAGGTGACTGGGTCCCCCATATTCCTCAAAGGTGGGAGGGACTGCATCCCCCATGTTATAAATTGCCTCAAGTGGGTAATAGTAATGTAGAGTCATTGGGTATGATGTTTTACACTATCAGTATTGAAATTAAGGACTTCCAGAAGTTACTATGCATAGGTGAAAGGTATTAGCAATTCTTGGACTAGATTTCTGAGTAAACACATCCCAAAATCGATCTTTCACAGTATGCAGTGGGACTTTGTGTTTTCATTGGGAGCAAGTAGGCCAATGTCCCAAGGTGCACGCCCCTTGGAGGTGTTTCTGACTAAACTGCAGACACTTATGCCAAAGATTGGTTCGCACGATAAAATACTGGCAGCTACGGGGAAGTTTGGGTTTCTGTTGATACTGATTTTCCACAGGAAGCATTATATGTGGTCAAACAACTAAAAAAATGACAGATTAAATAGATTGCATTGCTTCATGCATAGTAGTGCTGTGCACATAAGTAATATTAATGAGTTATTTATTATTCTTGTAAGCCTGGATAACTTCAACATGGACATGGTTAATCTATTGAAGAGCTTAATGATTGCCTCTTTAGTGGTATTAAATGAGGAAGATATCGAAAGGTCTTGTGAGGACCAGAGCCACAAGCAAACTGTTGATGCAGCAGCATTACAAGAAAAAGTGGGTCACTCGCAAAGCAGTGAAGGCTTTGCTACTACGGTTTATAGCTTTATTTAACATGAAGGCTCCTTTATCAGCAACACTGGTTACCCAGCACCATATACCTACAAGGAACAATGCATCAGTTTGTAGGAATCTATACCACATAGCGACGCATCTTCACATCTACATCTACGTGATTACTCTGCTATTCACAATAAAGCGCCTGGCAGATGGTTCAATGAACCACCTTCAGCTTGTCTCTCTATGTTACACTCTCTAACGGCGTGCAAGAAAAATGAGCACTTAAACTTTTCTATGCGAGCCCTGATTTCTCTTATTTTATCATCATCATTCCTCCCTATGTAGGTGGATGCAAAACAGAATGTTTTCGCAATCGGAGGAGAAAACTGGTGATTGAAATTTCACAAGAATATCCTGTCACAACGAAAAACACCTTTGTTTTAATGAGTACCACTCCAATTCACGTATCATGTCTGTAACACTATCTCTCCTACTTCACAATAATACAAAATGAGTTGCCCTTGTTTGTACTTTTTTGATGTCATCCATCAGTCCCATCTGATGCGGATTCCACACCGCACAGTTAACTCCAGAATAGGGTGGACAAGTGTGGTGTAAGCAGTCTCTTTAGTAGACCTGTTGCACTGTCTAAGTGTTCTGCCACTGAATCGCAGTCTTTGGTTTGCTCTACCCACAACATTATCTATGTGATTGCTCCAATTTAGAGTATTTGTCATTGTAATCCCTACATATTTAGTTGAATTTACAGCCTTCAGCTTTGTGTGACTTATCGCGTAATTGAAATTTAGCGGATTTCTTTTAGTACTCATGTGAATAACTTCACTCTTCTCTTTATTCAGGGTCAATTGCCACTTTTTGCACCATACAGATATCTTATATAAATCATTTTGCAATTTGTTTTGGTCATCTGATGACTTTACAAGATGGTAAATGACAGCATCGTTTGCAAACAATCTAATATGGCTACTGAGATTGTCTCCTATGCCATTAATATAGCTCAGGAACAATAGAGGGCCTATACCACTTCCTTGGGGAACGCCAGATATTGTTTCTGTTTTACTCGATGACTTTCTGTCTATTACTATGAACTGTGACCTTTCTGGCAGGAAATCATGAATCCAGTCGCACAACTGAGACGATATTCCATAGGTACGCAGTTTGGTTAGAAGACGCTTGTGAGGAACGGTGTCGAAAGCCTTCTGGAAATCTAAAAATATGGAATCAATTTGACATCCCCTGTCGATAGCACTCATTACTTCATGAGTATAAAGAGCTAGTTGTGTATCACAGGAGCGAAGTTTTCTGAATCCGTGCTGACTACGTGTCAAGAAATCATTTTCTTCGAGGTACTTCATAATGTTCAAATGCAGTATATGTTCCAAAACCCTACTGCAAGTCGATGTTAGTGATATGGATCTGTAATTCAGTGCATTACTCGTACTTCCCTTTTTGGGTATAGTTGCGACTTGAGCAATTTTTCCAGTCTTTAGGTACGGATCTTTCTGTGAGTGAGCGGTTGTATATAATTCCTAAATATGGAGCTATTTTATCAGCATACTATGAGAGGAACCTGACTCGTATTCAATCTGGACCAGAAGCCCTGCTTTTATTAAGTGATTTAAGCTGCTTCTTCATTGGAATTCAGGAATATTTACTTCGTCTCCTTCGGTGAAAGAGTTTTGGAAAATCGTGTGTAATAACTCTGCTTTAGTGACACTGTCGTCAGTGACTTCACCGTTGTTATCGCGCAGTGAAGGTATAGATTGCGTCTTGCCACTGGTGTGCTTTATGTATGACCAGAATCTCCTAGGGTTTTCCGCCAGATTTCGAGACAGAGTTTCGTTGTGGAAATTATTGAAATCATCTTGCATTGAAGTACATGCTATATTTTGAACTTCTGCAAAACTTTGCCAGTCTTGGGGATTTTGTGTTCTTTCAAAATTTGGCTTTTTTTTTTTCAACAGGCATCTGACCCGTTTTGTGTACCATGGGGGATCAGTACCATCACTTATTAATTCATGTGGTATATATCTCTCAATTGCTGTCTATACTATCTCTTTGAAATCATTCCACAACTTTTCTATGCCTACATGATCAGATTGGAAGGAGTGCAGATTGTATCTTAAAAAGGCATTGAGAACATTTTTATCAGCATTTTTAAATAGATATACTTTGTGATTCTTTTTGATGGTTGTAGGAGTTATGGTATTCAGCCTAGCAGGTACTGCCTTATGGTCACTAATCCCCGTATTCATCATGATACTCTCTATTTGTCCAGGATTATTTGTTGCTAAGAGGTCAAGTATGCTTTCACAACCATTTACACTTGGAGTGGGCTCATGAACTAATTGTTCAAAATAATTTTCTGAGAAAGCATTCAGTACAATTTTGGATGACGTTTTATGCTCGCCGCCGGCTTTAAACGTATAATTTTTCCAGCATATCGAGGGTAGATTAAAGTCTCCACCAACTGTAATTGTATGAGTGGGGTATGTATTTGAAATGCAACTAAAGTTTTCTTTGAACTTCTGAGTCGAGGGTCAGCAAAACGACCCAATTAAAAGTTTAGTCCAATTGTCAAGTATAACCTCTACCCATACTATTTCTCAGGAACTATCTACTTCAATTTCACTACAAGGCAAACTACTTCTGACAGCAATAAATACTCCACTACCAATTGTATTTAATCTATCCTTTCTGTACACTGTTAGATCATTAGAAAAAATTTCTGCTGAACTTATTTCCGTCTTTAGCCAGCTTTCTGTATCTATAACTATTTGAGCTTCAGTGCTTTCTATTAGAGCTTGGAGCTCTGGTTCTTTTCCAACACAGCTATGACAATTTACAACTACGATACCGATCATTTCTACAACTAACTTACTGTTTTACCTGCCCCCTTTTAGACAGACGCCCTTTTTGTTGTTCCCCGAGGCCCTCTAACCTTAAAAACACCCAGTCCCTTCCACACAGCCCGTGCTACCTGTGTAGCTGCTTCCTGTGTACAGTGGACTCCTGACCTACTAAGCGGAACCCAGAAACCCACCACTTGATGACGCAAGTCAAGGAATCTGCAGCCTACATGGTCACAGAACCACTTGTGCCTCTGATTCAGACCCTTCACTCGGCTCTGCACCAAAGGATCACATTTGGTTCTATCGACGAAGCTGCAGATGATGAGCTCTGACTTAATCTTGAAAGCAAAACTGGCAGTCTTTACCATTCCGCTAGATGCCCAAAACCAGAGAGAATCTCCTCCAGTCCAAAGCAACATACCTCATTGGTACCAACATGAGCCACCACCTGCAGCTGGCTGCACCCTGTACTCTTCATGGCATCCGGAAGCAGCCTTTGCACATCCGGAGTGACTCCCCCTGTATGCACCCTGAGTGCATACTGGCTTCCTTCCCCTCCTTGGCAGCCATGTTCCTAAGGGACCCCATTATGCGCCTAACGCTGGGGCTCCCAACTACCAGCAAACCCACACTCTGTGAATGCCCAGACCTTGCGGACCGAGAAGCTTCCTCTGGAACATGGTGGATGACTGCATCCATCTCAGAGACATCATCAGCCACAGATAATGCCCGAAACCTGTTTGTCAAACAAACCGGCGAGGCCCTACGATCAGCCCCTCAGAAAATTTTTCGCTGCCCGCCAGACTTTGGAATGATCTCCCACTCGACCACAGGTGAGGGGTCAATCTCAGTGCAGGCAGTACATGGGCGGCCACAGCAGTGGACTGAACGGGCGACACGTGGGATGTGCTCGACGTCTCTCACATCCCCACGTCCGACCCATGGGGTGCAAAGGTTTTCATTGTGCCAAAGAAGTCAACAGATAGTACCAAGAAGTACAGGTTCTGTTTTGATTACCAGTACCTGAATGCGAAGGCCATGACGGAAATATTCAACAGCTTAGGACAGTGGCATCACTTTACAGCAAGGTATCTCAGAAGTGGATGTCACCAGCTGGAGGTAGTCTTTGGGGATGGACCATAGACCACTTTCAGAGTTCCATAGGGACATTACCAGTGTAAACAGATGCAGTTTGGCTGGAAGACGTGCCAGCCACATTGCAAAATGTTATTAGATGGAGTTCTGCTTGGGTTGTAGCCAAAAACTTGTGTGGTATATTCGGATGATATCATGGTATTCTTAAAGGATAAACCAGAGTATGTGAAATGTGTGGATGATGTATTAAGCAGGTTACAGTCTGTACATATGACACTTCACATAGATAAGTGCCAGTCTGCACAGACACAGGGAATGACATGTGATTAGTGGGAAAGGTGTTCAAAATCAATGCTCACCTAACAGAGGCAACCTGGAACTTCACAGTGCGATGAACAACAAAACAACTACAGTTGTTTATGCAGTTATTACCGCAGATTCATCAAAATTTTTGTGCAGATCGCAGAACCACTGCAGTTTTGATCCATCTTCACAACAACTGATGTCCTGGACCGTATTCGGCAGTCTGCTCCTGAGCAAGCGACAGGCTATCTTCAAGAGAACAGAGTTGGGAGCCGTACTGGGTCACCGCAGAATGTCTGGGTAGGCAGCACCTTCCTGACCCCACCACTGCCACCAGCACAACATACAGCTGTAGCACTGACCTAAGGTGGTGACTTAATGTCACACTGATAATGTGTCGGCATTCCTTCACGGCACATGTACTTGCTCCCCCATGACAGCTCGAAAGACACTTACACCTTTGTACACTCTGCATGATAAATGTTCTTACAGACACTGCTGAATCTTTGTCGCCTCCAGGGATGCACTGGACCACTCAGTCTAACTCTACACTAGACCTGTTCACAACACGACCCCAGGACGCAGGTTGTAAAACATAAACTTTATCGTAGAAGAGTAGAGTTCTGGAACAGTTGTCAGATTTGTATCCACAGTGTCATAGCTTTTGCTTTGTTTAGCCATCTACATTAGAGGTCAGCAGCTGGTTGTGGCATAGATGGTTCAGAGAAATGAAATGGAGCTAGTATACTTCTGTGAGGTAGATTTTTCCTGGGCATAGAAGTCAATAAAAATCTAAAATTTTGCAGAAGAGTGCTTATGAATTCACTGAGATGGAGGTTTTCGAGTAGGTTTTACAGTTTGAAATGTAGTAATGGATAGTTGTCATAGGAATATGCTACTTTAAGATTCATGAAAGCCACACTAATAAAGTGATATGTTTTCAGATGCATCCTCTGTGAACCGAGTAAGGTTCAAGAGCTGTTCTGTATGGATTTTTCTGGCCCAATACTCTGCTTCGTATGTATAAATAGAGGGTCAAATATAGGTAGAATTCTATTCAGAATAATGTGGTCTGCCAGTTTGTAGAGTTTGCTTAAAAGTCTACCTGGCATAGTCTTCTTGTGACAGATTGCCTGATTTAAATGATTTCTCTCTCTACTCTCTTGCCGTATCTTCATTATTTGGTAGCTTCCCATGGAACTGTTGAAGAATTATTGACTCATTTCTTACTGATGGGCTATAGTTCTTCATTTCTTCCATTTGATTACCATCTAAGCTGACCGCCTCTCTATCTCTACTTTTCTTGTTAATCTTATAGAGTTCTGAAGTCTGAAATTGGTTGGTAAGACTATCCCATTACACTTGACCCTCATATTTCAGGTACTTTAACATAATGTTTAATTTTGGTCTGCAGTGATGATGTAATTTTTTTAGACCTGGTTGTATTGTTATGGAGTTGTCTTATTAACCTCCATACATTTTTGCTTCTCCTAGTTCACTCCAGTTCTGTGGTTTTATCCAAGTATCCCTTTTTTTGCACTGTCAGTGACATGGCAAGTTTTTTTCACAGCATCCACTATTGTATTACAAAATGGAACTTTTTCAAGTAGAATCCTGTATTCTGTTAACTGAACAGCAAGTCAAAAGTACGAACAGGGATATATAAGGTCCTACAGCCTTGAGGCATCAACAGTCTAGAGCATCTCTGTACATCGATGAATGCATCATATGATTCAGATATTGAGGCTGGAAACTGTAGCATCCAACAAGTCTACTGTAGAATGGAACTCTCTGTGGTCTAACTGCTGTATATATTTGACACATGATTGGTCTATATGGTGTGTCTGGAACAGGATGGCAGACTGCTCTGATGCACTGCTGAGACATGTGACCACTGTTAAATATCAGTTCTGGATTATAGCCACATATATGTATATCACAGTTAAATGGTACAGGTTGCTTCAGATCATGTGTAAGGCTTAGCCCATTAGGGTAGTATGTCCCTGTGTACTGCTGTGGCAGTTAAAGTTGCCAATCACTGTGTATCTTGGTCTTGAAAGATAGCAGTAAATGTGACATGACTCTGAAATCAGCACTTGGTGGTTTATACAGTGTCTCAAATGAAAGTTTATATTTGATATGTCAAAATAAAATAGAGGTTGAAGTCTATTGACAAAATCTTTATTTATTATTGAAATATGCAGTTTGGGAATTTAGTTCTTAAAAATAATGTCATTTAAATACTGTCCACCACACATTTAAACGATGGACAAAATTTTGCATGACGCCTCGGCTTATAGATGCTGGGATAAGAGCCACTTCGCTACGGATATTTGCTTTCAGTTGCTCCAGAGAAGTTCGGGCCAATTTTTGCCACTCCACCCGGAGATCAATTTGATAGGGAAAATTTCACGAACTTGTGGTACAGACACTTTGGACATGTGTGCTGTGGCTCCGTCTTGCTGAAACCATGTTCTTTTGTTATAACCAGGAAAGTTTTGCAATTGAGGCACCAAAAAGTAATTTATCATAATCATCATATAATGTTCCAAATTCACTATGTTGCACAACCGCTCTTGTCCTTGTAAAAGTTGGGGCCAATTATTCCTCAAGCCAACATGGCAGCCCATAAAGTAACTTTTGGTAAATGAAGGGGTTTCTCAGCTTCTATTTAGGGTTCGTTGCATTCCAGTAGTGACAATTTTGCTTATTGACATGACCGTTCAGGTGAAAATGAGCCTCTTCAGAAAACAAGATGTTGTTAAATGAAGGGCACTGAGTCACATCATTAACAAATTACAGCATATGTGTGGAATCCTGACTTTAACTCTTGCAACAATTGGATTTTGCAAGGGTACAGTTTAAGGCTTATTGGAGAATTTGGTACAGTGATGATCCGTGCACATTTAAAGAATTTGCACGCTTACGAATTGAGAGGTTAGGATCATCATGAACAGACTAATTTACCCTCTCCACAGATTTGTCCATTCTTATTGGCCATAGTTGCCCGGCTTTCGATTTGGCCAGTGTTGAACTGGTCTAGTCAAATATTTTGATCCATTTGCAGATAAGGGGAACACTTGGAGAATCATTTACTTTATGTAATTCATGATCACTGCAAAATTTCCTTCATGCTACAGTCACTGAATCACTGATTTTTGTAAAATTCACACCATCCACAGAACAGGCTGTGCTAACGGTATACTACGCCTTCCACATCGCTGGCAATGGGCTCTACACAACACTGGTGACTACTTTGAAGGAAAGTAACAGGTGCAAACATTCAACTCTTTTGTATCGGTTGTGAATAAATAGTTGCCACTTTTTAAGTTCCAACCCACTTAAAAAACAGTGCCCAATTTTTGTAGCCATTGTGCTATTGTGTTGTAGAATGCTAACTGGATAGAACCTGCCTGAATAGCCACACGTGTTAGCACGCCACTTCTCGAATTCAGGCTGGCTGGCTGACCAGTGATAGAATCTGCTTTGCAGATTGACAATTTGGACCAGTATGTTAGCAAACTTGGATCTGATGTTTAGATGGCTTCTCACATCCAACTAGGTGAATACTGGGCTGGTACCGATGTTGTCTCAATTACATGATTCCCAAACATTTAGAAAATGTTTACGCACTTTTATGTGGATAACAGTAAATGCAGACAGTTGGAGTACACAACTTCCATCCCAAAGGGTGAAAGATTGGTGAGAGCACCCATGTGCTGTCTCTGCTGCATAATTCCCAAACATTTAGAAAGTGTTCATGCACTTTTACATGGATAACACTAAACACAGGCAGTTTGGATACACTTCCGTCCCGGAGAATAAAGGGGTGGCGACAGGAAAGGCATCTGGCCACTGTCTAATGTAAACAATGCCAAATCTGACAATAACTATGCAGACCTCATATAGATATGGGATAAAGGCAAAGAAAAAGAACAACAATTCTGACCAAATAGGGCAATTAATAGTATGAAATAAGTTGAAAATTTGAGTCAATGAGATATACTTACTTACTACATACACAACTGAGGGACCATTCTTGATCTGTGAATTTTTTTTTCCTGTTGTGTTGTTTTTTTTATGCAACTAGTTGGCCTTCTGCAGGGTTTGTTTTAAAAGACTTGAGACAGACAAAGCTTCCTTACATTTGTTGCACCAATTAAATGTAACGCCCTGTTGGAATGTAGATTTAGTGTATGTGTGATAGGGGAGAGGATGTCTTTGCCCCATTCATTGCCAGAAAGAAAATGAGTTGATGCACTGAGGAAACATGGTTGGATTTTAATGAAACTTCTTACACTAACACACCATCTGCAGCTATGTAAATGTTGAGAGTTGCAGTCCTCTTTGATAGGTAGAACTGCCAACATCATGCATTAGTGTTTGTGTGTAGTGTTGTTAGCAGACCTGGTGACCTATGTAAGGAGTGTCAACAGTGCCAGATGTTGAGTTACTGTGAAGGACATGGAGATGACCCATACTTATGTTAAACAGCAGTATCAGCACCTGGCTGAGTTTGAAAGGAGTCTCATTGTTGGTCTCCATTTGGTCTGATGGTCCTATTGTACATCATCCAGATTTTTGAAGAATGTAGGTGTGTCAGTGGCACTGTACCTGATTGCATAGGTACATGATGGCAGCTGTACTCGTCACAGTTCTGGCCAATCACCTCTGACCACAACAAGAGAGGATCACCACTTTTTGCACAAAGCATACTGTAAACCGCTAATATCTGTGTTTGCCATCCAAGAAGTAGTAATGTACCCCCTGCAACATTCTTTCTCTTCCCTTACTATTAATCAGCACAGCTGGACTAGGATATAACTGTCCTGTGCATAGGGTGTCATTAACGCCACGCAAAATGCTGCCGTTGGGATAGTGCCATGACTGGGAAGCATGGATTGCTAATGAAAGGCATCAAATTATGTTCAGCAATGAATCGCAGAGCTGTACTAGCCTGGATATTCATTATTGGTGTGTATGTCAGTGACCTGGGAGAGAACCCATTCTTCCAATGGGTTATAGAGGCACAGCAATGTTACTCCTGCTGTCATTGTATGAGAAGCCATTATGTATACCTTAAGATCAGGGCAGGTAGCAATTGAAGGAATGCTTGGTGGCACAGTGGTACATCACGGTGGTCCTGCGTTCACATGTGTTACCTCACGTGCAGCAATGGCACAATGCTCATCCACACATGTCATATGTGTGTATGTATTGTCTGGGATCTGCCCCCATAGGACCACCTCTCACATCAACTCTGTCACAGGATATCAAGAACCAGTTGCAAGAGTTGTGGGAGAGCTTGCCCTGTGAGAGGATACAACAGCTTTATTAAGCCCTTTCCAAATGAGTCAGTGCGTGCATTCAGACCAGAGGAGTTGCAACATTGTACTAATAAGTGGGCTCATACTGCCAAGTTCCTTATAAATTTGACTGTGTTTTGTAATCACTGATATACAGCACATGCCCTCTCAACCAGTGAAGTTTCATTTCATTTCCTCCTCCCCTTCTAGGAGCCCATTTTTGTCAGGCAGTGTACTAGGCATAACAGTTAATTTTTCCTAAGAAAGCAAGAAGACTTTTAAACCAGTGTGTCAGAGCAGTTTTTATATCCTCGTGTTGGTAAATTTCCACCTTTTCTAATTTTTTGGACCAGGTAAGCCATATGATCTTGAAAATTTTCTTTTACCCAACCTGCAATATTGTCACAACATAACCAGAATCAAATACAAATCTGAAAGCTGGCTAGTCAGTGAAGTACATCACTTACGACTAAAAGGATGTTTGTTATGAGTACGAACGTACAATGAACAGACCAGAATTGAACTTTTGAACAGAGGGTGCTGCTGTTTATACAAACATTAAAAACATAAGAACTTTGAGAAACTGCTGTAGGGTTTTTGATTGGGTTTTCGCTAATAGGTAGATTGATTCACAAGGAAGGTTTTTGTATATAATTTATAAAAATTTCTTACAAACTGTCTGACTTATGACAAATTAAAGTGAAGTTGCAGAAATGACACCAATGCCACCAATTGCCATAACTCCCCAAGAGAACAGTAGTTTCTTGAGAAAGCATCAAGCGAATTTGACTCATACAGTCTGCTGGTCTAACGGTAGAGCATCTAGCTGGGTGCTGAAAAGTTGTGGGGTAGAATCATGGCTGTGTCAGGGTTTTTTTTTCCCACTGCACATTTTAAACTAGCATTCATCTCTCAGTGATTTGGAGATACACATTTCAAAATATGACAACAATTTCAGACTGCTAATTTCTGCATCCATCAGATTAGCAATCACAGTATGCACTTTTAATTCACTGCAAATTCATTGAACAGTGGGCAGTGAGTTACTCTGCTTTGAAGTATTGTAGCACCTCATCATCAGGTTGTGGTGCTACATCTACAATATGAAAGAATCAAGTATTTTTAACCAATAGTTTTTCTGCTGTCGTTTGACAACAACTGCATAATGAAAAAACTTGCGAGTTCAAAATAAGTTGTGTTTTTTTCCTCCACAAGTACAATGTTTTCCGAAAAACTACTTCTGCAGTTTTGCTTCGTTTACACGCAGTGTGTTCTTTCAGCAGCACAGCAGGTGACTCAAATTTCAGCTCCCTGCTTCCGTGAATAAAACATAGAAACTGACATAATTCTTCGTGTGGCACTTTGAAGAAGTCTGTCATAAAGAGTCCACAACAAAGAACTGCAGCAATGAGTGTCAATAATTCAGCATAGTGTGTGCTAAGTGTCACAAGATGTGTGCTGTAACATGAGCTAAACATGTACATCATGTGTGTTTTTCCTTATTTTTTTCTTTTATTTGTGCCACCTTGGCCTGCCTCCAATACATACTGAGTATCTCTCTCTCTCTCTCTCTCTCTCTCTCTCTCTCTCTCTCTCTCTCTCTCTCTCTCTCTCTCTCACACACACACACACACACACACACACACACACACACAATTTACGTACAATAGTTACCTTGGTTATTACGTACATCATAATGTGCTCCCATCATTAGACGCCAATCCAAATTCCACTTCAATACGGAACACACAACATTCATGCCTTCAGACAATTTTCCTGACATACACTGTTTGCATCGCGTGATTTATGTGAAAGTAATGACTTTCACTCATTTATCATTTTTCTCTGAAATTTATTCATAACGCTACAGAGTGGCCCATAAACATTATACTCTATGCTACACAAATTGTCTAGCTGTAAATACTTACTTAAAACTACCCATACAAAGTGTCACTGGGTCACTAGTAACAAATGATTGCTGGTGGTTGAGTCTGAGTCTGAACTGGTGACTTGTGGCAGACCAGCCAGTGACGCAAACCACTACGCCACACTGAATGTAGCACCACTTGTCACATTGCCCCCTCCCCTGGAGATACAGTGACTTGCTGCTTCAGAAGTTCTTATTAGAGCTGACTGCAACACCCTGGATCTAGATCTTGCCTGTGGCCCCATGTACGGCACTGCTGGTGGATCCTCGCACTCTGGTCATGTTGTGACATCCTCTTAACTGTGACGAGTGTCGAAGGTAACCCATTGCAGCTTTGTGATGACCAGGTGGGACTTTAGTTTCCTTGAATGAGAATTCTCCAATCATCAGTCTGCACCTAGGACTGTAATAAGGCTTCGTACAGAGTACATGGCCATCCCTGCACTTTTATCTTGAGGGACATAATCTTCAACTTCATATGTGACATCCGACAAGCAGCAAAGGATACAGATGGCCCAAAGTAGCATTTTGATCACTTTTTCGATAGTCCCACTTCCTGCACAGGTGTAAAAATCCATACCAAGTCTTCTGGACTAGTCAGTGCTTGACGTTACCTACTCTTGGGATCCAGGGTGCAAGCCATCTGCTTTTCATCTTCCATCCTGGTGATGAGGAGGTGTTTCATGTAGTCATCCTGAATATCATCTCTTTGAAATGGGAACAACGTCATTTTGACCTGCTTTGTAGCATGTGAATGCTGTGACAGGCATAACTGTGTCCCAAACTCCCTGTTGAGCATACATTAAGAGCATATCTGCCATTGTCTTATTAAATCATTCAGAGAGACCATTCATCTGTGAGTGATGTTGCTATGTGAAAGTGTATCTGACACTGTCTTATTAAATCATTCAGAGAGACCGTTCATCTGTGGGTGATATTGCAACGTGAAATTACCACTGATACTAGTCTCAACTAGAAAACTTTCCACAATCAGGGAGCATCACATCAGAATGATGTCTTTTACAGTTTCTGGAGCTTCAACAGTTGGCAGAGTTTTAGTGACAGCATGATGGGTGAGGTAGTCAGTGCAGACTGTTGTCCATCGACACCTGTTTGTCAAATTGGGGAATCTCCCTAAGAGGTTGATTCCAACTAGGTGGAATGTTGTTGCTGCAGTTGGTGTTGGTACCAGATGCGCTGGAGGAGGTTTGGGGCAGACGCTCCCATCTCTGGTAGTCCTTACAGTGGCCCATGTAATGTCTAATGGCTTGACAGGGGCCTGTTTAGAACTTCATGAATCCCAGGTGATGAGATTTCATCCATGCTGCTTTGTTCTGACACAGGAAGCTTTGAAAGGCAGTTAGTGTCCATGTGTTAAATTCCGTTTTTACACACCACAGTGACAATGCATTCCTGAAGTCACCAGTCGACCTGCGATATCAAGCAGGCCTTTCAACAAGTATAGAGCATGGTGATCAATCACAATGGAGAATGGTTTGTGAAAGAAGTACGACCAGAACATTTTGATTACCCAAACTACTTCAAGACACTCTTTCTTGGTTGTAGAGTAGTTCATCGTGTTCTTGGAGAGTACTCTGGTAGGATAAGCTCTCACCATTTCATTTCAATACCTTCCTGAATTTATACTAGAACTACATCTTTTTCAGAGCCGCGAGCACTGGTGTGAAGTTCGGTCTACGCATTCTCTTCACACAATGCTAGGATGAGATGATGTTAGCACCTCCTTCAGGACACGAAAAGTTTTTAATTGTGCCTTGTTCCGGGAAGATTTAGTGTCGCTTTGCAGTAGTTCTTGCAAGGGGCATGTTTTTGTAAAGAAATCCTTTATGAATCACTGGTAGTATGATCACATTATGAGAAAACTTCTCACATCACCAATCTGCCAATGAGTCAGAAAAATATGTGACTGATATCCCCCAGATGGACACCATCACCGTCCACTAGGCGGCCCAAGATTTTTATTTCTTGGTTGGCAAAGAGGCATCATTTTGGATTCGGTTTGAGACACACTTCAATACAGTTGTCAGGCAGCCTAGATGTCCTTCAGACAAACACCACCACCCCTTCCCCAAAAGAAAAATGAAGTATCATCCATCCATATATCCTGTACATTTTAGGTGTCAAGGAAGTTGTCTATCATCTGCTTGAATGTGGGTGGAGTATTATATACTACAACCAGCATAAATTTGAACTCGCAGAGACTATCAGTAGTTAGGAAGCCACTCATTCTCTGATCAGCCAATAGCGTGTTTGCATGTCCATATTTGAGAAATATTTTGCTCCTCTCAAGCAGTCTGAGGTATGATCAATAGACACACATTTTTTCACGAGTTTTTTCAGTTGTTGGCACTTGATGCAAAAAACTTGTAGGGTTCTTCTTCTTCACAAGAACCACCAGTGAAGACTTAAGGACACTCTGAAGATCCAGTGTCGTCATCTTGCAGCACCTCCTCTACTTTCTCCGAGACTATCCATTGCTTAGCCAGTGACCCCTGAGAACTATAACAATGTTAAAGGGAATTGAACCAGCAAAAATATGTATTGTTTGCATCCTCTTTTAGTGGTAAACACTATTTTTTTCCTTTAATGAAAGCTTTTCTCATAAGGAATGTTATATCAGAAAGAGTACTTATCTTTAGATCTGGCATCAATGTCCAAGGTTTCATTTTATTCAGTGACTATATAAATAATATTTACGAGGGTGGACTGAAAAGTTTTCGGAATCAGCACAAGAGGTTAGCACTAGCGCAACGATTTGTTCACATGATATTCATTGGACTGTTGCCTGCAAACATACGCCACGTCAAGAAAGCTGTGGCAGTGATGTGGTGGCAGTGATGTGGCTCTGTTGTTGTTCCCACTTAGTGATTTGCGGAGGTGGAAAAAATAGAGATTCAAGCAGTGATTAAGTACTTCGTAAAGAAAGGTATGAAAGCAAAGAACATTCATGCTGATTTCCAGAATACACTGGGAGACTCTGCTCCTTCATATTCAGCTGTCGCCAAGTGGACAAACGAATTTAAATTTGGTCGGGAGAGCTTAGATGATGATCCGCGCAGTGGTCAGCCAAGATGGGTCACTACTCCAGAAATCATTGCAAAAGTGCACAAAATTGTCATGGAGGATCACTGATGGAAATGCATGAAATTGCACATGCTTGCCAGATGTCATCCGAAAGGGTATATCACATTTTAACTGAAGAATTAGAATTGTAAAAATTGTCTGCAAGATGGGTGCCGTGACTCTTTGACGCTGGATTAAAAACACATGCCATCGCCGTGGAAAAATTACATGAAGTAAGGTATGAATTGTTGCCACACCCACCTCATGTACCTGACATCGCTCCATCAGACTTCCATCTCTTCCCAAAATTGAAAATTTTTCTTGGTGGACGAAGATTCATTTCAAACGAGTAATTGATAGCTGGATTTGACAACTATTTTGCAGGTCTTGAGGAAAATCATTTTCGAGATGGGATCAGGGCACTGGAACATCGTTAGACAAAGTGCATTAATCTACAAGGAGACTTCATTGAAAAATAAAAAAAAGTTTCAGTGATGTAAGTACTTTTTTTCTATTCCATTCCGAGAACTTTTCAAACCACCCTTGTAGCATCCGGGTCCTTATTATAGATAGACGGAGTACTCGGGTGATTCTTCCTTTTCATCATGTATTAGGACACTTTCAGCTTTCATAACTGTTTACATCATCTTGGTTCTAAAAAAAATCTGTATACAGTGCACTTCATAAAAGAAGTCACAATGTAAGAAACGATTGAATCACAGGTATCAAAGTGCCAAATGGCATAGATTTTGCATATTTTGGAACTAAGAACCAACTGACATATCTTCTGCATCTGACATCTGTTAAAAACTAAACTACTGATAGCAAAGTGAAGCACTGACATGAACTGAGGTATGGTTAGCACACTGTTTGGTCTTAATTGACATCACATTTGGCAGTAGCTTTAAAATTCCTTTGGGAGTGCCAACCCCATCATAATAATGGCCTTACATACGGATATGGTTAATGCTCTGTGTAATTGTAGATATACTGTCCTAGTTCCGACCCATCATTGGCTGGAGAAAGGGCACTGGAATGGATGACTGGATTTAGTGCACCAGTATTAGCCATATTGTTAGATAACACTCTCATAAAAATGTAGATGTTGTTGCTGATGTTTCCATGGAGGGGACAAAAGTCATGGATAGTCATATTCACATATACAGATGGCAGTAGTATCACGTACATAAAGTATAAAAGGGCAGTGCATTGACAAGCTGTCATTTTTACTTAGATGATTCATGTGGAAAGGTTTCCAACATGATTATGGCTGCACCACAGGAAATAAGACTTTGAACAAAGAATGGTAGTTGCAACTAGACCCATGGGACATTCCATTTCAGAAATTATTAGGGAACTGAGGTCCAGTGCTGTCAAGAGTGTCCCAAGAATACCACATTTCAGGCATTGTCTCTCACCACAGACATCACAGTGGCCTATGGCCTTCACTTAGCAACGGAGATCAGTGGGGTTTGTGTAGAGTTGTCAATGCTAGCAGACAAGTAGAGTTGTCAGTGCTAACAGACAAGCAGCACTGCATGAAGTAATGGCAGCAAGCAATGTGGGCATACGACGAATGCATCCGTTACACAGTGTGGTGAAATTTGGCATTAATGGGCTTTGGCAGCAGACGACTAAGGGGAGTCCCTTTGGTAACATCATGAAATCACCTGCAGTGAGTCTCCTGGGCTTGTGGCCATATCGGTTGGACCAGAGACGACTGCAAAACCATGGCCTGGTCAGATGAGTCCCAGTTTCAGCTGCTAAGAGCTGATGGTAGGGTCAGAATGTGGTGCAGACCTCACGAAGCCGTAGACCCAAGTTGTCAACAAGGCACGGTGAAATCTGGCGGTGACACCGTAGTGGTGTGGGCTGTATTTATAAGGAATGGACTGGGTCATCTGGTCCAAATGAACCGATTATTGACTGGAAATAGTTATGTGCAGCTACTTGGAGATCATTTGCAACAAACAACGATAAAATTTTTATGGATGACAGTGCGCCTTGTCATTGCACCACAATTATTAGTGATTGGTTTGAAGAACACTCTGGACAATCTGAGCATATAATTGGGCGACCCATATCGTCTAGCACGAGTGCCCTCAAATGTTTACGCGACATAATTGAGATGTCAGTTTGTGCACAAAATCCTGCACTGACAATACTTTCGCAATTATGGTCAGCTATAGAGTTGTCATGGCTCAATATTTCTGCAGGAGACTTCTGACAACTTGTTGAATCTATGCCACATTGAGTTGGTGCACTATGCCGGGCAAAAGCAGCTCCTACATGATATTTGGAGGTATGCCATGACTTTTATCACCTCAGTTATTATAAACTGTGTTAAATTCATCTTGTAAATTTGTTATCCCTCCAATCATCCAAAATGTTCTCTCTCAAATTGATGCTCTTTTCACAGGATTACGCACATCAACCACTATCTGTTGTGTCCTTATTTGTGAAGGAGTACCTTTTCTTATGGGAAAGTGGACTATTTGTGAAACAGGTTCTGAAGCTGATGTACTGGCTGCAATTCAGTTCCCACACAGGTATCAGTTGGTCACTTTTTCGTATAACATTTTTCAGTTTCTTATAATGTTTTTAGTTTCTCTGTGAATAACCATATATAAATTGTCTGGCTTTATTTTTAAAAATTGAAGTATTACAGAAATAGTTTTTGTTCACTGTGTTTCACAGCATCTACATCATACTCTGCAAGCCACCTAACAGTGTGCGACAAAAGGTACTTTTGATACTACCATCTGATTCTTCTCCCACCCCACTCCCTCACCCCACCCACACACCCTGTTCCACTCACAAACGGAATGGGGGAAGAATGATTATTGATAAGCCGTTGTATTAGCTCTAATTTCTCAAATTTTCTCATTGTTGTCATTTCGTGAGATGAATGTGGGTGGAAGTAATACACTATCTGTTTCTTCCTGGAAAGTTTTCTCTTGAAATTTTGATATCAAACGTCTGCGTGATGCACAACACCTCCCTTGTAATGTCTGCCACAGGAGATTGTTGAGCATCGACGTAATGCCCTTGCATCTGCAAAATCATCCCTTGTTGAAATGTGCCTCTGGTTGTTGCATTCTCTCTCTCTCTCTCTCTCTCTCTCTCTCTCTCCCTCCCTCTCTCCCTCTCCCTCCCTCCCTCCACCCTGTCTCCCTCTCTCCCCCCTCCTCCCTCTCTCCCCCCTCCTCCCTCTCTCCCCCCTCCTCCCTCTCTCCCCCCTCCTCCCTCTCTCCCCCCTCCTCCCTGTCTCCCCCCTCCTCCCTCTCTCCCCCCTGTGCCCCCCCTCCCCCCCACCTCTTCCATTAGTCCTACCTGGTAAGGATCCCACATTTATGAACAATACTCAAGAATCAGGTAAACAAATCCCTTAGAAGCCACTTCCTTTGTAGATTAGTAACATTTTCTTAGGATTCTGCTATGAATCTCTATCTGGCATCTGCTTTTCATACTACCTGTTTTATGTGGTCATTCCAATAAGGTTGCTGTGAATGGTTCTTCTTCCTCTTCTTCTTCCCCCTTTTCTTTGGCCCACCGCCTTCATATCCCTATTGATATTGTTCATGGCATTCCTTGGCTCCTTCTGCCTACCACGGATCCTGAGAATCCTACTCATGGTAGTCTTTTATCTTCCATTCTAATTAGGTGTCCAGACCACACCGGTCTTCTTTCTTCATCCTTCAGATTATATCAATTTGTAAATATGGCTCTACCAGTTCCTGGTTTTTTAATACCCCCCATTCCTGTGACTTAGTGTCCCTCCTTGGGACAGACATTGTCCTTAATATCTTTCTGTCGAAGACTAGCAGATTTGTTCATCTGTTTTCCTTCATGTGAACGTTCCAAAGCTATATACAGATACTGGGAGGACTAAACTCTGGTATGGTATGGTTTTAAAATTTCTTGAAACTGCACAGAACATCCCGCAAGCCAAAATATCCTCCATTTGTGCTGCCATCCTTGCCTTGATCTCAATTTCCATTCTAGTCTGCTCCCTAAAAATACTTCCAAGTATTTAAATGTGTCTACTCTTTTGAAAGTGGGGTTTGACTGTTGGATGCCTTGCTCATGACAATGAATAGTTACTTCATGCTTGTTATGCTGGATAGTTGCTCCTAGATATTTTACAGTTGAAACTATTTCCAACAGTTTGCCATCAATAGTGTAGTTATAGAGTAGTGGATTTCTCTTCCTATGTATGCACATTATGTTACATTTATTTGCGTTCAGGGTCAAGTGCTGAAGCCTGCACCAACCATTAATCCTCTGCAGATCATTCCGCAAATTGATACAGTCTTCTGGTGTTGCTACTTTCTTATAGAAAATCACATCATCTGCAAAGAGTTTTAAAGAACTTCCAATGCTTTCTGTTAGATCATTTATATACGTTGTAAATGGTAATGGTGCTGTCACACTTCCTTGGGGTACTCCAGAAATTACCATTATATCTGTCGATTTGTGGATGAACAGAGCGAGCTGAGTTTCTCAAACTTGTTTATGTAATCCATGTTGATTTTTATAAAGGAGATTGTTGTTCCCAAAACATGTCATAATGCTTAAGCATAAAACATCTTCCATAATTCTACAATCCCAGGGATATAGGCCTATAATTATGTGCATTTGTCCTATGGCCCTTTTTGAAAATGGGAATGAGCTGCACTTTTTTCCAGTCACTAGGCATCTATGATAAATTGCTGCTGGAAGGGAGAGTAAGTTCTTTCATGTCATCTTTGTAGAACCTCATCTGATCTTGATGGCTTTCCACTACTGTGTGATGGTATTTGCTTTTCTATTCCGCAATCAGTTATCTCAATACCTGCTATTTCGACATTTGTACTATGATTGAAAGGATAGGCCTTGTTCTGATCTGCCACAATGAATCAATGTCTGAAGAATGATTTCCGTATTTTGTTCTTCTTTCTATTATCTTCCATTTTGGTGCCAGTATGGTCGCTGATTGAGTGAGTAGAGGAATTCAAGCCGCTTGCTGGTTTTACGTAAGGCTAAAACCTCTTAGTGTTTTTACTCAAATTGACTGACAAAATGTCGCTTTCAGAGTCATTGAACACCTCTCTGATAGCTCTCCTTACACTCATTTTCGCTCTGCTGAGCTTTTATTTGTCAGCTAGGTTTTGACTTCTGTTGAATCTTTGATGAAGCTGTCTCTTTGTTTACATAACAGTTTTCTAACATGGCTATTAAACCACAGTGGGTCTTTACCATCCCTTAAGACGTTGCTCTGAACATACCTGTCTAAGACGTATTGAATGATGCTTTTGAATTTTTCCATTTGTGTTCCACATATTCGTCCTTGTCATTGAGTATTGGATTCTGACTTCTCAGATACTTTGCAATTTGTACCCTCTCACTCTTGGTAAACAAAAATGTCTTCCTACTTTTCTTAACATTCCTTGTGAAATCCTTAGTCATAGTTGCTACCATAGCCTTATGATTACTGATACCTTACTCTACATTAACTGATCCAATATGATCAGATCTGTTTGTTACTAGGTGGTGTAAGATGTTACCTTAATGATTTGGTTCTAACTATCTGCTGAAACAGTTTCGTACAAGGCATTCAGGATAATGTCACATGAGTCCCTGTCTCTGGAACCAGTTTTGATAGCATGACTCATCCAATATATACCTGGCAAGTTGAAGTCACATCCCCATTACAACAGCATTACCAGGAAAATTTTAACAATATTCTGCAGGTTCTCTCTGAAGCACACTACCACTACAGCTCCTGACCTAGGTGGTCAACAAAAGCGTCCAATTATCATTTTTTGATTGGTCTTTGATGCTTAGCGTGATCCAGTTAAATCACCTTTGGAATACATGATTGATGTTGTTCAGTTCTTTACTGTAATGAATACACCATTACCAATGGCAACTAACCTACACTTACTATAAATATCCCAGTCTGACCATAGAATTTCTCTGCTGTTCACTTCTGGTGTCAACCATCTTGCTGTTATTAATATTATCTTGTGACTCACCCTGTATGTTGTAACCATGAGGCTGCTGTGTAATTTCTTTTTAAATATATGACTGGTTTCAGAGACAATTTTCCAGTGTCTGTTCTACGTTATAAAAACAGGACAACTTTCATGCAAAAACTATGATTGAAAATTTTGGTATAATGCCAGCGGTGCCTACGAATTTTTGTTAATAGCAGATGATACACACACAAAAATTATAAAACAAATGTCAAAGTATAATATTTTAACTAGATTGGAATGATCATTGAATATAGACAATGGAGAAAAGAGCAGCAATTGATTGCGAAATTACGTTAGTCTCTG
Source organism: Schistocerca piceifrons (assembly GCF_021461385.2). Lineage (NCBI taxonomy): Eukaryota > Metazoa > Arthropoda > Insecta > Orthoptera > Acrididae > Schistocerca > Schistocerca piceifrons. The sequence goes on along the minus strand of NC_060138.1, from coordinate 770,000,393 downwards.
GTATGCTCTACATCATCCAATATTGTGTGCTACATGTCGGTTTGGACTAATGTCACTTGTTATTATATGCACTGAATATGGCTGTGTAATAGTTCATATCTAGATCTGCTGTAATAAATGGATGGATTTAGCAAACTCACTCTCTCTTATTTATCTGTGTGTGGCATGAGAAAGAAAGACTGATTGTTGGGGACTGCATCAGGTGAGATTTGGAAACCTGAGAGCTTAAAGGTGGAAGGCAGGGTAATATGCAACACAGAGATTACTACTAAAACACCACGCATGGGTTAATAAGAGTGAGAAGCTAAGTGCATTGTATGTAATAAAGGTGGAAGAGAGAGGTGAAAAATAGACGGGAAAGACAACGAAAGATCTAGAAAATTGAAACGAAAATTAAGAAAAGAGTACTTACAGTGTAGAACAGCTGAGACAGAAGAAATTAGCATAAATTAAGGCCAGGTGGGTGGTGAGAACCTGGGACACGTTGTAGTGCTAGTTCCCACCTGCGGAGTTCTGAGAAACTGTTGTCTGGGGGAAGAATCCTGATGGCGCGTGTGGAAACAGGCGCCGAGGTCACGAATGTCATGTTGTGGAACATGCTCTGCAACAGGGTATTGCAAATTGCCAGTTTATACTCTCTCCCTATGCCCATTTTCATCCTAATTGGTAATTTGGCTGTAGCCATGCTGATGTAGAAGGCTGAACAGTGTTTACATAATAGCTGGTACGTGACGTGTCATTTCGCAGGTGGCTCTCCATTTGATAGTATATATTTTGCCAGTTACAGGGCTATTATAGATGGTGGTAGGAGGGTGCATAGGGTAAGTCTTGCAGCGGTAATGGTCACGGGGGTAGGAGCCATAGGGTAAGGAGATGGGTGCAGAAGAACCATAGGGTCTGACAAGAATATTGCGGAGATTGGGAGGGCGATGAAAAGCCATTCTAGGTGTGGTGGGCAAAATTTTTGACAGAATGGATCTCATTTCAGGGCATGGTTTTAGGAAGTCATGGCGCTGTTGAAGTAGCTGATTAACACATTCCAGACCAGGATAATAATGAGTCACAAATGGTGTGCTCCGAAGTGCCCCATCCCACCTCTGTGTTACGTAAATGCACTTAGCTTCTTAGCCTTATTAACTCGTGCATGATGTTTTTGCAGTAATCTCTGTCTTCCATATTACCCTGCCTTCCACCTTTAAGCTCTCAGGTTTTCAAATCTCGTCTGATACAGTCCCCAACAATCAGTCTTTCCTTCTCGTCCTGTACGGTAATTTTCTGCTGACCTGTGGTTCTGGGTGGCTTTCCCAAAATATATCCCTTTTCCTAGACCTCTCCAGTCCTTATCCTTTCACCCATCTTCCTTCCCCTTCAACCCTTCTGCCTGAAAAAGGAGCCACTGGCTCTGAAATCTTACAGCTTACCAATCACAATAATCTTTTATGTGTGTGCTCTGCCATCACTTTGTGTGTGTGTGTGTGTGTGTGTGTGTGTGTGTGTGTGTGTGTAAAAATAATTTGTTACAATTGTTGCATTGTATTTTTTATATAGCTGATTGATACTAGTGGTTTTTTCATTATTTTGTGTCCACATTACTAGAAGTATAATAAGACTCACAACACAGATTAGAAACTACATAAATTGCCACGTTGCTGTGACATCTGACCACTCATATCTTTTTGCATATACAAACTCTTAAATAACTCACATTATTCTTTTTATGATTGCCAATCCTTAAAAACACGCAGTAAACATTGTTTTTCAGCATGTTCTTCGACACTTTCAACATCCCTGCTTAAAATATAATGTTTGTTTTCAAATAAATCATGATTTTTCACTATTTTACTTAATCACACTGTAAGAAGTTGTCATGTAATATTTTTCGAAAACAGATAAGTTGTGGTAATCGTTTGATAATAGCATTCCTAAATTTCTCGGACATTGATCTTTGCAAACCTTTGTTCAGTATATCCACTAGTTGTCCTTCTATACTACAGTATTTTATCCCAAACAAATCTTCAATGCACCGTTCACTAACATAGTGAAATTTCACACCTATATGAGGCAGTGACAACCATAACACGTCATTGTTGATTGCCAGATAGTAGCATTTATCCCTATATACATGTCCAGACTTTCTCCCAAGACCATTTCAAAACTCTTCCTAAGTCTCTTCAGTATATTTTCAGTTTTCTTCAAGTCTTTTCCTATAATGATTCAATCATCAACTTGCATATCCAAGTACTGATACATTTCTTCAGTTACATCTTTAAATATGCACTAATCTGAATTCGACTGAATTAGTCCTTCTGTTTTTTGAAAATTTGTTAGAATTTTATTCCATCTGGATGGAGTTTGTTTAAGTCCATACAGAGCTTTCTTTAAAAGACAGATTTTTCCAGCTCCTTCGTATCCTTCAGGTATCTTCATAAAAATCTCTTCATCCAGTTACCATAGAGAAAGGCTGTTTTTTTTTTCATCAATCAGTCTCACATGGAAATGTTTCTGTGCTGCCTGAGCAAACAGTGGTCTTACTGAACATATGTCTAGTGCTGAGCTGAATAATTCCTTGAAATCTATACCCATTTCTTGTTAACAATCTCTGACAATCAGTCTGGCCTTCAGTTGACCATCATGTTTGACTTTAATGGTCTGTTTGCTTCTTAAGATCTCATTCCCTTTTGCATCCTCTGGATTGACCAACTTCCACATTTCATTCCGTTAGAGAGATTTCTCTTCTTTATCTATTGCTTATCTAGACCATTAATATATTCTTTCTGTCTCTAATAATGTGGTTTCTTGCGTCTTCAGTGCATGCTCTTTCTTCTTGATTTTTCTTCTCCTTTATTTCCTTGGTATTTAATTTCATTTATGTGATTGTTAGTGTCATTTGATAGTTTCTTTTGTCACATACTGTTCAAATTTGACATCTCTTGACACAACAATATTCCTTCTATCTGCAACAATCAGTCTGTAGCCATTTGGAGCTTAACCAGCCAAAATGTGTGGATTACTTGTTTCATCTTATTTCTTCAAGTGGCTTAGATTTTTGGCAAAAACTCTTTATCCAAAAATTTCAAGTTTTGACATATCTTGTGTTTTCCCAACCCATTTTTCTGCAGGTGTGGCACTGATTGATAGTTGGGCTCATATTGATCAATATGTAGCTGTGAGCGTTGCCCCTTCCCATAACTCTTTCTTCAGTTTGTTATCGAATATTGTTGCTCTTGCCTTGTTCATTATTGTCACAATTCCATTTCCTTCACACCAATTCATAAACTCGTGGCTGGTGTATGCACCACCTTTATCGAATCTTATATTTGACACTTTCAGATTGAACTAGTCTTCACTTTCTAACACACATTTTCTTATCAGTTTTGCAGCCTCTGACTTGCAGCGTAACAAATAAGTTACACAAAAATGAGTGAAACTATCCAATACTGTCATGTAATATCTATATTAATGAAGTGTTGGGGGTTCTGTGTCTCCACAGATGGCAGTATGTATTATTTCAAGTGGTGTTGTTGCTCTTTTTCTCACAGTAGAAAACGACTTTCTTGTTAGCTTAGCTCTCACACAAGCTTCACGCAATTTTTCTGCTGAGTATAAAATGTTAAGAACTCCAGTGCACATTCTCTTGATCTGTGAAGTACAGCATATGTCTGGATGACCTAGCTTGTGATGCCATTCTTGTTTTGCTTCTTGTATCAGTAGTGATTACATTCCTGATTTACTATTCACTTTGTATAATCCATTTCTTGTTTTATGTCATTTAAAAATGAGTATTTTGTGTTTTGAACCTAATGTTTAGTAAACACAAATGTACAGTACTACTCAGTTGAGGAACATTTTTAACATCTTTGAGAACACAGTTATCACGCACAAAGTTGTCTGTTGCTACTATTTTCATTCATCTAGCTTGTTTGGCAACTTTCACAACATATCATAGTATTTCACAATTGTTAATTTGTCCACTTCATTAAACACATGTCCTGTATTTGCACTATCATCAATCATGATCATATCTTCTTTCTCATTGTCTTCTTGTGAAACCTTTTCTTCATTACATTCATACACAATTGGTGCAGTGTCTTTATTGATGTCTTGTTTCTTGCTTTCTCGAGTGACTAGATCTTGTTTAACAATATAAGGAAAAGATAGTGCTACTTACCTTAAAGATAACATTTCAAGTTGCAGACAGGCACAACAAAGACAAACTTATATATAGATTCTCCTGTAGCCTTCATCAGAAAAGAAAACACACACACACACACACACACACACACTCACACTCACACTAACAACCACACCTCACACACACATGACCGTCTTCTCCGGCACCTCAGAGTGGAGTGCATTGGCATTGCATTATAGTACCTGTTCAAAAACCAATTTTTATTTCTGTTATATGAAATATGTAGCTAATTTTGTCAGGTATTTGTCTCATGTATGGTATGACTGAATATTTTGGTTTCATTTCTTTTTCTCTCTTCTTTTATTAAAGTTATTTCTGTTTTATAGTTCTTATTTTTCTTATGTCTATAGATTATATTGACTAATTCAGAATTGTATCCGTGTTGTATGGCCATGTGTCTCAAGGTATTAAGCTCGATTTCATTGTTCTTGTCAGATAGTGGTAAATGGATTGTGTTCTCTATCATGGCATGGAAAACCACTTTTTCATTTGTCATGGGATTGCATGAGGTATTGTGGATTATGTTACCAGACTGAGTTGGTTTCCAAAAAACATTAAATGTATGAGTTCCATTTGCTTGTGGATAGTGACATCTCAAAACTTTATGCTCCTCTCTTTTTCATATTTGTTGACTGCAATTTAATGATTATATCTGTCACTTACGTTAAGTTATTTCAAAGATTTAAAAACACAATTGTTACAATTTTTTGTTGCTCAGTTGTTTCAGATTTTTCCAATTTAATAAAATCAGCTAATAGTTTTAACATTTTGTGAGTTATTTGAGTGTGAGAAACTGAAAATTTACCAGCTTATGAGCAGAGGTTTTTTTTAAAATGGACTTTCTGATGAAATATGTGGTCACAAGTGGACTTGCACCTAAAAGTTTTTCGGTGTGGCAACTGAAGAGTAAAAGTATTGTATTCTCTTATCCGATGGAACGAATTTCAACAACTGGTTATTAAGAAACTGAAACTTTTACCATTTATGCAAGCAAATTATCTCACAAAGGAGGAATTTGTGGAAGGGGAAGAGGACACCCAGCGTGTTGAAAAGGAAACACTATTGGCTTAACCAGATCAGAAATATAAGTCTCATCTTATTCAACGCATTGTCAACAGTCACTTGGAATCTGCTAAAGATAGGGTAACCTCTTTTGATGTATGTATTGTGTGCAGTATGTTTGAGTAATTGGTAGTCTACTTTTGTTGACAAAACGATTGTTAATTATGGAATTTAATGCAACAAATGATATGCCAGTTAATTACTTCCTAAAGTTTGATAAATTGATTCGTGATTTTCATTCAGCTGGAGCTACTGTCCAATAAATCAACATCGTGTGCCATCTACTTTTAACGATGCCTGTGGAATACAATGTAGTGCTCACTGCAATCAAAACCCTCTCAATGAAAGACTTGATGCTTAGCTTCATGAAAAATAGGCTACTGGATGAAGAGTCAAAGCGGAAGGAAGTCATCGGGAAAAACAAAAATGATGATACACCGCCTCCTACAGCTTTTCAGACTCTCATGGTCTCTCCCTCTCCCTCTCCCCTTTTTTTCTAAAAAAAGAAGCTTCATCTCATGCCAGTAAAACAAGAAGTCAGCAAGGAATTTTGGCAGGGTGTATACGACCCAGGACAACCGGTAATTTTTTAGAATTCTGGGAATTTTTCATTGTTTTAGTTTTTGGTTACATTTTTGTAACTTTGACTAGTAAGAACCAATACTCTAACAAAGAATATTACTGTATCCCGCTACTGCGGAATAATACTGCAGCAATAAAACACGAATGAGAGAAAAAACGAAATTAAAACATTAAGTTGCAAAGGAAATGCGCCATATACAGGAACAACACACAGAGCTCATACAAGTGTCTGCCAATAGCAAAATGTATCAAAGGCTTTAGGAAGACCAGGCAATGTTTCATAACAACAAATTGCCTCCGATGAGTGTGACGTCACAACTGTTTACATTAGATTCGTTTGAGCGGTTGCGAGCGAGCTTATGCGCATGTGCAGTTGAGTCGCATATGATTAGTACCTTCTCCCGCTTCTGGCTACAGAAGTGTGGCAGTTAGCTGCATAAGCAATAGCAACAAGCAGCCAGATGTTATCCGGAAAAATTTTACTGGTGTACCTAAGCTGGCAGATTCACATATGCGCAACAGGCCCAGAACTAGGGGGTGGGGGGCCAACAGATGTATCTATCTGTCCCAGGAGGCAGTTTTTTTTTTTTTTTTTTTTTTTTTTTTTTTTTTTTTTTTTTGAGGGGGAGGGGCACCAAATTCATATTATTGAGGAAAAAGACCTTGTTTCATAAAGTGCCTAGCATCCAGCACACGTTGGTCTATCGATTACTCATATGATTTTGAACGCATCCCTGTTGGTTTCTGAACATTTTTGATCAAATTATAAGTTGATTTCTGAACGAATCGTAAGTTGATTTTTGAATGTGTGCATAGTCTACATGATGTCTCTGCCAGGGGAATCCCCGTCGCATCTAGAAATAAACTTCCCTGCAGACAAAAGGGGACAGGTCTATACGAGCTGAGCAAATAAAGCCGAAAGGGTGAATGACAATCACTGTTTATGTGGTTGACTGGGTTTGCAAATGATCAGCATTGTTATAATTACTAGCGAACTCCATAGATTCAGATTACTAGAGTGGAAATAAATGACTAACAGGAACAACAGGCAACTAAGATTATGTATTGTCTTCTCCATGTATCCAAGAAATTGAAATTTTGACAGAATATTTTTGGCCAGACTGGTACACTACTAAGGGCCAGTTATACAGTCCACGGCTAGCAGCCACTAAAGATCTATTCTGGGAGTAGCACGGAAAACGCGTGTATGAACATTTAATAACGCCTAACCGGAGAACAAATGCGGGATAACTAAACCAGTGATTGTGGCAGGGTTAGTGAAGTTAACCAGGGAATAAAGTTTGACACTGGCAGGAATAGTTACAGAATTAGTGATGACAAGATTGTTTGTTAGAACGAGGAAGGAGAAGAAACGGAGACTCTCGCAAATTACGGAAGAATATGACGATTCCAAATTTATATAAAAATTTCATACTACTATTTTTCGATCTCATGTTTCAGAAGCCAGAGAGTATGAATGAAATCTGAAACTATTTCCTAACATAAAACCTTTTGCTTGTAGTAGGCCTAATAGGCATTTGATATTGTTACTACATGAATTTTATTCTTTCGTGTTATAAAAATGACCATTTGTGCCAAAACAGTCTCGTTTATTTGGTGTGTGTAACAATTGCTGCAATATTAGGCAGACCTATTTCGTTTTATCTAGCAGACAGTGACAAAATAGATGTAATCAGATCGAGAAATGACACCAGTCTTGGGTACTCTTTGTATTAACAGCTTTTCTAGTATCAGACAGCGACATTCCGATTTTTAATGTCGCAAATCGTTGACGAACTTTGATGAAGTAATAGATTCTTTCCCAGCAAGGAAAGTATGCCATATAAAGCAGTGGCAAGATTAGAGAGAGAGAGAGAGAGAGAGAGAGAGAGAGAGAGAGAGAGAGAGAGAGAGAGAGAGAGAGCGCTAGGACTTGAGGATTGAAGAAATGTTTACTGCCTTGCTTGTCTCTTGTCTTTACTAGTTTTATGTGAGGGGCAGGATGTCAAACTGGCCGATTGGGTGCAGGAGAGGTACCTCAGGACATTTTAATTTCAACTGGCCTGAATATAGTTTGATTGCATCCACTACAAAATTTACACGTTTGAATTCCACAGAGTGAAATACAGAGATGTGCAATGGAAGAATTCTGTGAAGAGGCATGGCACTGCAGTTCGGTACACTTAAGACCAAATAACATGTCTTATGTTTCCTCAATCATATATGTTTTATGTATCAGAATCTTCAGAAAGGTGTGCGGTACAATTTGAAGATATTTTTGAAAAGTCGATTTTTTAAATTTTTTGCGTCCTACCTCAAACGCTCGAGGGAGGGGGTGAACCACTATGTAATATTGGCCCGGTTCGGAAATATCGTAGATCCTGACCTGATGCGCAGAGCAGTTTGAGTTATAGTGGGGAGGTGGTAATCTCCACGTGACCCGTGTTTACGTTAAGTGATTTTGCTGTTTCCTCTTCGTTTATTACTCTCACGTCAAATGAAAACAAAACGAATTTCTGTGGATGGGAGCTATCAAGGGAATTAAAATACATTCACATAATTATGGAAGGCTAAAATAAGTTATTAGTTTCAGATTTTATTTTGTTTCTACATTTCTGATAGTCAAGCGTTAATCACCTTGCAGAACAATGAAGTTATCTTTGTCAGTTTGTTAAAGAAATTTGACTTTTATTAATCTTTTCTGCTGAGGCAGTCAGTTTATTTGAAACGAAGTGTTTAATTCCGCACGTATGGCATTATGCCATAATAAAGAACCAAACATGAGATAATGCGGTACTGGTAATCCAAGAAAATTTGCATCTGAATCTGGACATACGAATGTGCCCTTTAAGCCGAATTATGCATTTTAGTAGGGTTCACAAAATTCCCATGCTCTTGGAGTATCTTCCAACATCTTGTTTCTTTTATGACATAATGTAAGATCTTTTAATGTTTTACACATACAAACATATGGGCTTCCTGCGTCATTGTAGCTGCGCAAGCGCGGCGATGCCTGTCATCTGGCGCAACTGCTGAAACGAATCTCTTTCTAACAGATCACGGGAAAATATTCCAAATGGTTGTTTGAAAAGCGTTACTTTCAAGTACAGTAAATTTCCTTTTACACAAGATGAACTCTGTCCGCCAATGTCCAATGAATTTCTTAAATCCCAGAGCGTTTGACTCTCATTCAAAATTCAAATCTTTGAGAACAACCATTTAGAATATTTTCGAGCCCAGTAGATCAGACATTTATGTCATTGTTAAAAAATTTACTGTCACATTTGTATGATGTATCTTAAAGTGTAACATGCACAAAAGAGATCAACATTATGTGTGAAAGCTTAGCTTCTCTTGCAGCTTATTAATCTTAGAGGCCAATATTATATGCTTCGTGAAAGCTTTTCTTGTCTTTTCTTTTGGCAACACCATGAATATTAATTTAAACCATTACCTTTCCCTGTTTGTGTGTTCGCACTACTTAACAGTGATGTAGCTATTGGCTGACTACATCACGTGTCCTATGCTCTGAATGTCCCCTGTCATCGGCTGGCGAGATCGCTTGACATGAGCTACGACTGGCTTACAAAAGCACATCGCAATCTCGATCTCAATCCTTTGGAAAGTAACATGCGGTCTTTGGTGGACTCGAATTTATGCTTTCGTAATACGAAATATGCAGTGCACATGTTGCTGCACATCAGACATCTTTCCAAAATGTGTTTTTTCCCCTGAGTTTCATTTTCTAAAGTGCCGGGAAATTCTACGCCGGTGTATAAAACCACAACCATTGAAAAGATTGATAGGTTTTACCGTTCCGAGGAAAAGTATACTGTTACGTAACACGGTAAAAGTGTATTTTAATCCGGGAGAAAGTGTATTTTTAACCGGGAAATCCGGGAAAAATCTGGGAATTTTTTTTCCTCGTCCACGTATACACCCTGTTTGAGGAACTCATTGACCTTTACTTATCGTCATTGTGGAAAACCTGGCCACAAAATGGCTAACTGCAAAGATAAGTTTCCAAAGAGGTACCCGGGAACCACAATTCGGTGATCGTGGATAATGTCAAAGAGAAAGATGGTTGTTGTTTTGCAGCATTAAGTGAAGATCAGTCAGTGAACAACATACATTGGTTCTTGGGCTCTGGAGCAATGGAACACTTGATTAACAGTAAAATACGTCTCACTGATTTAAAGAAACTGGAACAACCAATTAAAATTAAATTAGTTAAGACAGGCATTTTTCTTGTGCCTCAAATAAAAGGAGAAAATGAAGTCACTATGGATTGTAAAAGTAAATGAAATTCAGATAACGATTAAAGATGTTTTGTCAGGGCCTGATCCTAGTTATAATTTGCTGGCAGTTAAAAAATTGGAAATGAATGGTTTTAGTATCACATGTGAAAGAACTGAAGGTTTAATTAAAACAGGAAAGAAAAACATTGCCATTGCAAATAGAAATGAGTCTCAGCTATATGTTTTAAATTTTTTTCCAGTGTAAAGCCTTTTGGCTGTTTCAACTGAAAGTAATGTGAAACTATGGCACTACAAATTAGGCCATTTCAGTTATGATAGTATTAAACGCTTCCATTCACAAGTTGATGGTATGGAACTAAAAATTTCATAATCACCATGGTACGATGCTCAGATTGTGTCAATGGAAAACAATCACAGCTGCCATACAATCACACTAGGAAATGTGCCATCAGATATCTTGAGTTGCTCCACGGTGACATGTGCGAGCCAATCTAACCGGAATTGTTTGACAGAAAGAAGTATGTGGTCATGTTTGTCGACAACTTTACACATTTCGCAGTGGCCTGTGCACTGGAATCCGAAGTCGGAGGTAACTTGCTACCTGAATATGTTTCGCACCATGGCTACAGCTCATTTCAAGTTGAAGATCAGCAGACTGCACTGTGACAGTAGTCATGAATAAATGTCAAACGAGTTGATGCAGTTTTTTGAAGAACAAGGAATACATTTAGAGTTTACAATCAGATATATTCATCAGCAAAATGGTATCTCGGAACAAACAGATCTCTCATTGAGAAAGCTCTGTGTTTGATACTTCAGTGTAAATTAAGATGATGTCCTGGTCAGAAGCTGTTTGTACTGCCATATACCTGTTTAATAGAAGTCCTATTGCAGGTTTGAAAAGAAAGGTTCCTGCAGCTTTGTAGTACAACAAGAAACCTAACTTGAGTAAGCTGAGAGTATTTAGAAGTATTGCCTGTCTACTGGTACCAAAGGAATTAAGAACAGGGATGTTCGACAGCAAGCCCTTGAAATGCTACTGGTTACTGTCCTAATGGCTACAAGCTTTGATGTGCAGAGGAAGGAAAAATAGTTACAGAAAGGACCATTGTTTTCTTTGAAGGAAGCTTTGACTTTGAAAATACACCAATTGAGGACTGGGTTCCAGAACCCATACAGAAGTCATCAAAGAAGGAACACAAAAACAATAATGAAGGAGAATTCACTGAAGAAAATGTTACGTCAGATGATGGGGTCATGAAAGAATTCCCATACCAGAACTGACCAGTGTTGAAGATGAAACTGGAAAGGAAGCTGTTTGACATTCTACCAGCAAGAGGAATCATCTTAAATACATGTGTGACTATGCTGTTCTTGTACTGAATGCTGAATTATTTGTCAAAGCTGTACTGGATGAAACTGGCTCTGTAAAGAAAAATAAGGCTTGAATCTTTATTAAATTGTTACCCCCCTGGAAGGAAGGCCATCAGCAGTAAGTGGGTGTTAAAATTGAAGCAGGACAATAATGGAAATACTATAAAACACAAGGCTAGACTTGTGGAATTGTTCATACATGGTTATTCCTGAAGAAGTAGCTTTCCTAAAGAACTGAAAGACAAAACTGGTTTGGTTCGCAGGCTACAGAGGTCTTCATATGGCATAAACCAAGCACCATTAGCATCGAATCATTCTGCTCGCACATTTCTTATCACTATAAGATACACTCAGTTAGAAACAGATAAATGTCTTTATTGTGTGATTTTAAAGGAATCGTCATTTACATTGCTCTTTATGTTGATGACATTCTGATGGCCGGAAATAATAGAGAGGAAGTGGACAAAGTGAAATTTAAGTTAAAGCAGAAGTTTACATAAAGGAACTGGGAGAACCACAGTCACACTAGGGAATTGAGATTTTAAGGACCAAATGAGAAATGTATCTGAGCCAAATGTCATATTTGAAGAGTTCGCCACAACAGTTCAACATGCAAGATTGTAACCTGTTGAGGACACCTCTGAAAGTTAAACTGGAAATCAGTGAAGGAAAAAGGGTTGATAAGCCATGCAGAGTTGATCAGATGTTTGATGTATGCAGTGACAGCAACAAGACCTGATTCGTGTGCTGTGATCAACTTCTTGAGCAGATACCAAAACAGTCCATTGGAAGAACTATCGAAGTACTTTAAAAGAGCTTTGTGACATATCAAAGGAAGCATCAATATCAAACTACATTAACGAGAAGGGAATCAAGAAGTTCTTCTGGGTTATGCTGATGCAAACTTGGAACAAAAAGGTAGACACAAGATCTAGCTCTGGTTATCTGTCACAGTCTTTTGGAAACACCCTGTTTTGGGCTACATAGATGGCAAAAACTGATACTGAGTTACTGTGGTTGAAATACTTGCTGGATGATATTCCAGTTCCATCCCAGCTTCCAGTTCATACACACTTTTGCATCACCCTTATTCCCTAGGACTCCTGAAGATAGCCATTGACTGTGCATATTGTATCACAGACACAGTCCCTTTGACTGTTCAGAGATGTCACTAAACCCTCCCAAAGATGTAAACAACCATGCATGAGTAGCGCCTATTAGACGGAGGTGGTCTAATAGCCATTCAGTTCCAGTCATTCCATGAGGAAGGAGGTACACGGCTCGTGTTGTCTGTAGTTCAGCCCATGCCTAGACGGTCAGTAAGTGGTTCAATCGTGTCCCCATTGTTGCTTTGTGCCAGGAAGGGCTCTCAACAAGTGAAGTGTCCAGGCATGTCCGAGTGAGCGAAAGCGATGTTGTTCGGACATGGAGAAGATATAGAGACACAGGAACTGTTGATGACATGCCTCGCTCAGGCCGCCCAATTGCAGTGGATGACCGCTACCTACGGATTATGACTCGGAGGAACCCTGACAGCAATGCCACCATGTTGAATAATGCTCTTTGTGCAGCCACCGGACATTGTGTTAAGACTCAAACTGTGTCCAGTAAGCTGCATAATGCGCAATCACGAGACCATGCAGTGCGGTACAGATGGGCTTAACAGCATGCGGAATGGACCAATGGGTGTCACATATGCCTTCAACCAGGCAATCGTCGGAGATGTTTTTGGAGGCAACACGGTCAGTCTGAACACCTTAGACACACTGTCCAGCGAGTGCAGCAAGGTGGAGATTCCCTGCTGTTTTGGGGAGGCATTATGTGGGGCCAACGTATGCCGTTGCTGGCCATGGAAGGCGCCGTAACAGCTGTACAATACGTGAATGCCATCCTCCGACCAATAGTGCAATCATATCAGCAGCATATTGGCGAGGCGTTCATCTTCATGGATGACAATTCACACCCCCATTGTGCACATCTTGTGAATGACTTCCTTCAGACATCCCTTGACAAGAGACTAGCACGTTCTCCAGACATGAACCCTATTGAACAGGCCTGGGATAGATTGAAAAGGGCGGTAAGTAACTTCAAAGATTTAAAAGCCTGCTTGTTTCCATTTTTCATTGCTCAGTTGTTCCAGTATTTTTCCCCCAATTTAATGAAGTTAACTAATGTTTTTAGCATTTTGTGAGTTATTTAAGAGTGAGAAACTGAAAATTTATCAATATTTAATGCTTAATTGCTTTATATATTTATTGGAGTTCATTGAATTTCTGGTGAAGTTTGGATGCCTTTTCTTTTGTGCCATTGAAGAAATTGTGTCATTGGGCATTCTGTTAGTAAAGGGGCTAGATGTGTGGGGTTGTAATATCCCCCCTCATTTCTGGTTCCAGCTATTGTCCACAATAAGAAACATATTTTATGAAAATATTTGAGAGGAGCAAAGATTACAATAAACTTTCTGATTTACTTAGCTTGTCATGTTGATTTGGCTCCAGTTCTTCTTGTCTAGGGGTCTGATTCTTGAAGCTGAAAACTCACATTTTAGGTCCTCACAGTTGGATTGTTGTTCCAGAATGTTTGTTTTTACATAAATATATTTTCTCACATTTTAGTATATCATACAGTCTTTTGATTTTTTACATTAACAAAGCCAAAACGACGTTGTTCTCACAAAAATATGTCCTATAATATCAGAGGTATGCTTACGACTCTCACACTTCGCGGAAATAACAATATTTCAAAGGTTTTACAATTTTTCTCAACAAATGAATTTCTACTAGCTTTAATTTCAATTATTATTTCATAAATGAACCCAGAATTAACATAGTAAACAGTTCAGGATTTGCATAATTAATAATAGAAATTTTAAGTGTGCCAAAAATTCATAATTTCAAATGTTTCTAAAAAATGGTTTAGTACTTATCGATTATAACATCGAAACTAAAATATTTTATAAAGTGATTCCATTTCATAAATTTTACCTTGAAATATAACATACAGTACCGTGTATAAAATTATATGCAAGTTTTCAGAAAAGCAACTGAGATAATATTGACCTGTCCAAAATTCGAAAAATAATGCTGGTATTGACAACTACTGTTGAGGAAAAGTAATGCTAGAGGAGGATGTCCCATTACAGGGTGTCTCATTGTCCTGCCGGAATTGCCCAAGTGTGTCCGAATGCACAAAGGACATGAATGGATGCAGGTGATCAGACAGAATGGTTCCATACATGTCACTTGTGAGAGTTGTATCTAGGCATATTGGGAGTCGCGTATCATTCCAACTGCACATTCCCCACACCATTACAGAGGCTCCACCAACTTGAACAGTCCCCTGCTGACATACAGGGACCATGGATTCATGAGGTTGTCTCCATATCTGTACCAGTCCATGTGCTCGATACAATTTGAAACGAGACTTGTCCGACCAGGCAACATGTTTCCAGTCACAAACAGTCCAAGCCGCTGTTGATGGGCACAGACAAGGTGTTGTGCAGTCATCAGGGGTACATAAGTGGGCTGTCGGCTCCGAAACCCATATCCATGATGTTTTGTGGAATGGTTCACACTTTGACACTTGTTCATGGCCCAGCATTGAAATCTGCAGCAATTTGTGGAAGGGTTGCACTTCTGTCATGTTGAACGATTCTCTTCAGTCATTGTTGGTCCCATTCTTGCAGTGCTGTCAGAGATTTGGTGTTTTATTACCAAATTCCTGATATTCACAGTACACCTGTGAAATGGTAGTACGGGAAAATCTCCACTTCATTACTATCTCGGAGATGCTGTGTCCCATCGCTCATGCACCAGCTATAACACCATACGCAAACTCACTTAAATCTTGATAACCTGCCATTGTAGCAGCAGTAACCAATCTAACAACTTCACCAAACACTTGTCTTATAAAGGCATTGTCAACCGCACCGTATCTCTATATTTGAATACACATGCTATACCAGTTTCTTTGGCACTTCAGTGTAAAGATCTCATGGAAAATGCCTTTCTGAGACTGCTGTCTGGAATACTCCTCTGTGATACTGACAAGGGGGAGATTGAGTCAATAATTAAATCACTGAAGACTTAGGACTCTCATGGATGTGATGGAGTACCTAGTAAAATATTAAAGTATTGTGCTGCAAATATTAGCTCTGTACTTAGCCATATTTGTAATTTTTGCTTTAAGAATGGTCAGTTTCCTGAACGATTAAAGTACCCAGTAGTAAAGTTGCTTTATAAAAAGAGAGGAAGGTTTAATGTAGACAATTTTAGACATCTTTCTACGCCATCAGCGGTTGCTAAATTTATTGAAAAGGCTATGGATGTAAGGATAATTGACCATTTTATTTCATGTAATGCTGTCATGTACAGTAATGCTATCAAATGTACATTTTGGTTTTAGAAGTGGTTTAACAACTGAAAATGCTGTATTCTTTTTTCTCTATGAGGTACTGGATGGTTTAAATAAAAGATTTTGAATGCTAGGATTCTTTTCCTCCCCATGAACCATGGACCTTGCCGTCGGTGGGGAGGCTTGCGTGCCTCAGCGATACAGATAGCCGTACCGTAGGTACAACCCCAACGGAGGGGTATCTGTTGAGAGGCCAGACAAACGTGTGGTTCCTGAAGAGGGGCAGCAGCCTTTTCAGTAGTTGCAAGGGCAACAGTCTGGATGATTGACTGATCTGGCCTTATAACAATAACCAAAACGGCCTTGCTGTGCTGGTACTGCGAACGGCTGAAAGCAAGGGGAAACTACGGCCGTAATTTTTCCCGAGGGCATGCAGCTTTACTGTATGATTAAATAATGATGGCGTCCTCTTGGGTAAAATATTCCGGAGGTAAAATAGTCCCCCATTCGGATCTCCGGGCGGGCACTACTCAAGAGGATGTCGTTATCAGGAGAAAGAAAACTGGCGTTCTACGGATTGGAGCGTGGAACGTCAGGTCCCTTAATCGGGCAGGTAGGTTAGAAAATTTGAAAAGGGAAATGGATAGGTTAAAGTTACATGTAGTGGGAATTAGTGAAGTTCGGTGGCAGGAGGAACAAGACTTTTGGTCAGGTGACTACAGGGTTATAAACACAAAGTCGAATAGGGGTAATGCAGGAGTAGGTTTAATTAAAACTGAAGAAACTGCAAAAAGGTGGGAATTTAAGGAGATGGGACCTGGATAAACTGAAAGAACCAGAGGTTGTACAGAGTTTCAGAGAGAGCATAAGGGAACAATTGACAGGAATGGGGGAAAGAAATACAGTAGAAGAAGAATGGGTAGCTTTGAGGGATGAAGTAGTGAAGGCAGCAGAGGATCAAGTAGGTAAAAAGACGAGGGCTAGTAGAAATCCCTGGGTAACAGAAGAAATATTGAATTTTATTGATGAAAGGAGAAAATATAAAAATGCAGTAAATGAAGCAGGCAAAAAGGAATACAAGCGTCTCGAAAATGAGATCGACTGGAAGTGCAAAATGGCTAAGCAGGGATGGCTAGAGGACAAATGTAATGATGTAGAGGCTTATCTCACTAGGGGTAAGATAGATACTGCCTACAGCAAAATTAAAGAGACCTTTGGAGATAAGAGAACCACTTGTATGAACATCCAAGAGCTCTGATGGAAACCCAGTTCTAAGCAAAGAAGGGAAAGCAGAAAGGTGGAAGGAGTATATAGAGGGTCTATATAAGGGCGATGTACTTGAGGACAATATTATGGAAATGGAAGAGGATGTAGATGTAGATGAAATGGGAGATACGATACTGCGTGAAGAGTTTGACAGAGCACTGAAAGACCTGAGTCGAAACAAGGCCCCCGGAGTAGACAACATTCCATTGGAACTACTGACGGCCTTGGGAGAGCCAGTCCTGACAAAACTCTACCATCTGGTGAGCAAGATATATGAAACAGGCGAAATACCCTCAGACTTCAAGAAGAATATAATAATTCCAATCCCAAAGAAAGCAGGTGTTGACAGATGTGAGAATTACCGAACAATCAGTTTAATAAGCCACAGCTGCAAAATACTAACACGAATTCTTTACAGACGAATGGAAAAACTAGTAGAAGCTGATCGCGGGGAGGATCAGTTTGGATTCCGTAGAAATACTGGAACACGTGAGGCAATACTGACCTTACGACTTATCTTAGAAGAAAGATTAAGGAAAGGCAAACCTACGTTTCTAGCATTTGTAGACTTAGAGAAAGCTTTTGACAATGTTGACTGGAATACTGTCTTTCAAATTCTAAAGGTGGCAGGGGTAAAATACAGGGAGCGAAAGGCTATTTACAATTTGTACAGAAACCAGATGGCAGTTATAAGAGTCGAGGGACATGAAAGGGAAGCAGTGGTTGGGAAGGGAGTAAGACAGGGTTGTAGCCTCTCCCCGATGTTATTCAATCTGTATATTGAGCAAGCAGTAAAGGAAACAAAAGAAAAATTCGAAGTAGGTATTAAAATCCATGGAGAAGAAATAAAAACTTTGAGGTTCGCCGATGACATTGTAATTCTGTCAGAGACAGCAAAGGACTTGGAAGAGCAGTTGAAGGGAATGGATGGCGTCTTGAAAGGAGGATATAAGATGAACATCAACAAAGGCAAAACGAGTATAATGGAATGTAGTCGAATTAAGTTGGGTGATGCTGAGGGAATTAGATTAGGAAATGAGACACTTAAAGTAGTAAAGGAGTTTTGCTATTTGGGGAGCAAAATAACTGATGATGGTCGAAGTAGAGAGGATATAAAATGTAGACTGGCAATGGCAAGGAAAGCGTTTCTGAAGAAGAGAAATTTGTTAACATCGAGTATAGATTTAAGTGTGAGGAAGTCATTTCTGAAAGTATTTGTATGGAGTGTAGCCATGTATGGAAGTGAAACATGGACGGTAAATAGTTTAGACAAGAAGAGAATAGAAGCTTTCGAAATGTGGTGCTACAGAAGAATGCTGAAGATTAGATGGGTAGATCACATAACTAATGAGGAGGTACTGAATAGGATTGGGGAGAAGAGGAGTTTGTGGCACAACTTGACCAGAAGAAGGGATCGGTTGGTAGGACATGTTCTGAGGCATTAAGGGATCACCAATTTAGTATTGGAGGGCAGCGTGGAGGGTAAAAATCGTAGGGGGAGACCACGAGATGAATACACTAAGCAGATCCAGAAGGATGTAGGTTGCAGTAGGTACTGGGAGATGAAGAAGCTTGCACAGGATAGAATAGCATGGAGAGCTGCATCAAACCAGTCTCAGGACTGAAGACCACAACAACAACAACAACAGGATTCTTTTTTGACTTAACTAATGTGTTTGATTGATTTCTTCAGACTTTGGACCATTATGGAATATGGGGAATTGCTCACAATTGGTTCACCTCTTCCCTTAACCACAGACAGCAAAAGGTCAATATCCACAGTGTTGGTAATGGCTATGATGTGGGATCTAATTAAGACATGGTCGAATGAGGGGTGCACCAGGGATCAGTGCTGATGCCACTCCTGTTCCGTATTTATATAAGTGAAATGCCCTCTAGTATTATAGATGATTCTAAAATATTTTTGTTTGCTGATGGCACTGGCTTGTTAGTAAGGGATGTCGTGTGCAACACTGGCACTGTTTCAGATAGTGCAGCTCATGACATAAGTTCATGACTTGTAGAAAATAAACTAACACTAAATCACAGTAAGACACAGCCTTTACATTTTCTAACACATGATTCAATGAGATCTTAAGTTTTAATTTCACAGAGTGGGCATATATTTAGTGAAACTAAACAGTTCAAATTTTTTAGTGTTCAGATAGATAGTAAACTGTCATCAAAAGTCCACGTTCAGGAACCCGTTCAGAGACTTAATGCTGCCATTTTTACTATTCAGACGGTATCTGAGTTACATATAGTTCGACACAAAAAGTAGTCTACTTTGCTTATTTTCATTCGCTTATGTCGTATGGTGGTATATTTTGGGGTAACTCTTCCCATTCTCAAAGGATATCGTCTGTTCAGAAATGAGCAGTTTGGGCCGTAAGTGGTTTAAGTTCGCGAACCTCTAGTCAATCCCTGTTCACTAGTCTGGGTACTCTGACATTGGCCTCTCAATATAAATGTTTTTATTGTCATTTCTTGTTAACAATATCAGCTTATTCCCAAGAATTAGCAGCTTTTATTCAGTTAATACTAGGCAGAAATCCAGTCTGTATTTGGATTTCATTTTCTTGACTTGTGCAGAAAGGTGTGCAATATACTGCTGCATCCATTTTCAATAAGCTACCACAAGAATTCAGAAATTGTAGCAGAAATTCACACACTTTCAAATCGCAACTGAAGAGTTTCCTCGTGGGTCACTCCTATTCCAGGAGTTCCTTGAAAAATTAAGGTGATTCCTGTGTTATATTGTTGATTGCATTTACATAAAATTATGGCTTGTATGTTTTTTGGTTCATAAACATTTTATTTTATCTGTTATTACTCTTCTATTTCATGTACTGACACATTCCATGACCTTTGAGATTTCCTCCTTGATTTGGTCCTGTGGAACTAGACGTGTAAAATAAATAAAAAATACGTTAATGCCTATAGTTATCTTTTCACCTAGCATTAGTTGCTCTTTAAAAGGCTTGTTTTCTATATTGTCAAGAAAAATGTTAGTTAATATTCCTGTCAGGTTACAGCCTGTGACTAAACTTTCATTTTGCTTGAATTTTGAATGATCAACTTGAGCTGAAAAATGAACAAATATATTAAAAAAAAACTTGTGATACTTTCTTACAGATATGATACTAGTAATAGTATCAACTCTTTCCCATTTTATATATTCTTTGGATAACGATGCAATTGTCTCTCCATGCATCTACTGTTGCATAACAATATATTATATAAATATTATATTTTGACATTTGTTTTACAATATATATGTAATACCAGATATTAACAAAACTTGTAATTATTGCTTGTATTTTACTGTAATTTTCAAGCATTGTTTTTGTATGAAAATGGTCCTGTATCCTTAATGTTGTACAACAAGTACTGGAAAATGCTATCTAAAACCAGTTGTACAATTAAAAACAAATTATAGAGCAGCTTCGAATGTTACAATATGTCATTTCTAACGTTACAGAAATGCATTACAATATGTGACTAATGTTCTACATATCTGAGGATTTGAGTACTTGTTTAAAATAGTACCACTTTTACTATAGACACCAAGGTACAAACTTTAAAGGATTATTTGTTAGACATTCTTATTTGATTAACTAGCTGTACCCGGCCATGCTTTGTTGTGGCTCTGCTTAAATGGAAAAGAGAGAGAACAGAAAGCACAATGTTGTTTAGTGATGAAGCCTCATTTACCAATCATGGCCAGGTAAACTGCCGTGCTTTTGGTCTGTTGACAATTCCCATTGGGTATGTCAGGTAGGATGTCAGTGTCCATGGAGTGTAAAAATGTGGTGTGGGATAGTGAACCATCAGCTCATAGGCCTGTTTTTCGTAGACAGAACACTGAACATGCACATGCACAAGTATCACACAGACCATCTTTCACAAATGCTGGAAAGCATTCCTCTGCAGACTAAGAAGAACCTATGGTACCAACATGTTTGATGTCCAGCCAATGATACACAAAGTGCTATAGCATGTCTTCATGAATTGGTTCCAAATTGTTGGATTGTATGCAGAGGACCTGTACTTTGGCTGGCCCATTCCCCTGATTTGGCACCTGTAGACTTTTTTCAGTGGGGAAAGCTGAAAGACACTGTCTACAAGGACATACCAACTACACTCGATGATATGCAATGATGTATTACTGCAACCTGCTGGGATATCTTCACTGAAATCCTAGCATGTGTGCAGCAGTCATTCCAACCAGACTGGTAGTGTGTATTCGTGCTGCTGGTAGTCGTTTTGAACACTGCCTGTGACAGTCAGTTTCTCGTCACTGTCAGAATCACATAACTTGGGTATGCACTTGTGTTGTTCATTACTGTGTGCTACGAAAGGTATTGTACGAAGCCAGTGTCTGAACTTTTCAAAACACAGATATCTTGTATACGACTCATGCTAGAATTCTGTAACAAACACCACTGATGTTCTAATTTACCCTACTTTTAGTTTGTTAATGTCAATAGGCATTGTTCCATTTAAAAAGTGTATATTTGCTCAAAAATAGACTTTCAAAGAGTTTTTAGAATCCGTTGATTGGTGAACAATACGATCCTCTGACCACTAATCCATTATGTGAAAACCAGACATCAATAGCACTTTCCATTTGTGCTGCAAGTTGTAGCCGATTTGCCCTGTATATTACATATATATAGCTGATGGTGTTCCTTTACGTATATAAAAATACTTGAGTATTTGAATGCAACATTGTGTCAAAATTTCTAAGCAATCCTTGAAGAACTTTCAGTGAATTGAAATTTTGAAGAAACAAACATCCACATTTGTACTTACATAGAAACTTTAGATGTTCCTATTTGCATATCTCCAAAAGTTTTTGACCAATTGCTTTGAACTTTTGACACAACATTCCATTGGTATATGTGCACTTTTTCATTTACCTGTATTTTAAATATATGTAATACACAAATTTATATAAAAATAATAATAGGGAAACATTTAAAAAAATCTCAAAATGTGACCTGTACATGTATTATACATCATATATTAAACAATTAATTACCTAAAGACAAGCCCATATCAGAAGTAAACATTGTATCAAAATTTCAAAGGATTAGTCAAGAACTTTCGGAGAGTAACAATTTTAAACAAACCAACATTTACATATTTAGAACATTTTCTCTTTTATTACAAATAATATCAGATGGCAATCCAGTAGGTATATAAAAACATGAGCATTCGAATGCAATGTTATGCTGAAACTTCAAAGCAATTCCTGAAGAACGTTCAGAGATTTGAGATTTTGAAGAAACAAACATCTACATTTGTACTTGTACTGAAAATTTAGATGTTTCTAATTGCAAATCGCCACAATGTTTTGACTGAATGCTTTAAAATTTTGACAGAACGTTGCACTGGAATACACATGTGTTTTTATATATGTATTTCTGATATCCCTATTACAAAATTTGTAAAAAATTATATATTACCTATATTTAAAAAAATAAGTACCTTAAAATGCACATCTATTAGAATGCAATGTTGTACCAAAATTTCAAAGAAATTGCTCAAGAACGTCAGAGATACACGATTTTGAACAAACGAACATTTACATTTTTATTTATCTAGATGTCACCAATAACTTTCTTTATGATTCCATCTTTTAGATCAAACTAACTTCCAGCCATCCTGATTTAGGTTTTACGTGATTTCCTAAAATTGCTTCAGGCAAATGCCAGCGAGGCCGATTCAGTTTCCTTCCCCAACCATCCCTAATCTCTGATGACCTAGTTGTCAATGGGATGTTAAGCACTAATCTCCTCTGCCTGCATGTCTTGGATGTCCAAATAGTTGCTAAGAGTCTCTGTTATAAAAGACAAATGATGTTAAGTTTTTGATTTCATTCATTTTCTAAATGGTATATAAAGGAGGAGGGGAGGGGGGGGGGGGGATGATACTTTTGGTGTTCAGAATTGCAATCACTGTAACTGTACAACTAATTAATCAATCAGATACAGAATGAGATTGTTGTTTAGAGTCCTTCACAACTGCTTATAAAGAAACATAAACTATTTTTTAAATGTGAAAAATATACTTTCATTATAATTCCCCCCATTTTCCAGACATAAACTTTGCATCACGTCAGAGTATGTCCACAGCATTAGTGCATGAGGCCCAATGTTATACAAGTTATATTAATTATAGGACCTGTTGTTGTTGTGGTCTTCAGTCCTGAGACTGGTTTGATGCAGCTCTCCATGCTACTCTATCCTGTGCAAGCTTCTTCATCTCCCAGTACCTACTGCAGTCTACATCCTTCTGAATCTGCTTAGTGTATTCATCTCTTGGTCTCCCTCTATGATTTTTACCCTCCACGCTGCCCTCCAATACTAAATTGGTGATCCCTCGATGTCTCAGAACATGTCCTACCAACCGATCTCTTCTTCTAGTCAAGTTGTGCCACAAGCTCCTCTTCTCCCCAATTCTATTCAATTAGTTATGTGATCTACCCATCTAATCTTCAGCATTCTTCTGTAGCACCATGTTTCGAAAGCTTCTATTCTCTTCTTGTCTAAACTATTTATCGTCCATGTTTCACTTCCATACATGGATACACTCCATACAAATACTTTCAGAAACGACTTCCTGACATTTAAATCTATATTCGATGTTAACAAATTTCTCCTCTTCAGAAACACTTCCCTTGCCATTACCAGTCTACATTTTATATCCTCTCTACTTCGACCATCATCAGTTATTTTGCTCCCCAAATAGCAAAACTCGTTTACTACTTTAAGTGTCTCATTTCCTAATCTAATTCCCTCAGCATCACCCGACTTAATTCGACTACATTTCATTATCCTCGTTTTGATTTTGTTGATGTTCATCTTATATCCTCCTTTTAAGACACCATCCATTCCGTTCAACTGCTCTTCCAAATCCTTTGCTGTCTCTGAGAGAATTACTATGTCATCGGCGAACCTCAAAGTTTTTATTTCTTCTCCATGGATTTTAATACCTACTCCAAACTCTTCTTTTGTTTTCTTTATTGCTTGCTCAATATACAGATTGAACAACATCGGGGATAGGCTACAACCCTGTCTCACTCCCTTCCCAACCACTGCTTCCTTTTCATACCCCTCGACTCTTATAACTGCCATCTGGTTTCTGTACAAATTGTAAATAGCCTTTCGCACCCTGTATTTTACCCCTGCCACCTTCAGAATTTGAAAGAGAGTATTCCAATCAACATTGTCAAAAGCTTTCTCTAAGCCTACAAAGGCTAGAAACGTAGGTTTCGCTTTCCTTAATCTTCCTTCTAAGATAAGTCGTAAGGTCAGTATTGCCTCACGTGTTCCAACATTTCTACGGAATCCAAACTGATCTTCCCCGAGGTCGGATTCTATCAATTTTCCCATTCATCTGTAAAGAATTCACGTTAGTATTTTGCAGCTGTGACTTATTAAACTGATAGTTCGGTAATTTTCACATCTGTCACCACCTGCTTTCTTTGAGATTGGAATTATTATATTCTTCTTGAAGTCTGAGGGTATTTTGCCTGTCTCGTACATCTTGCTCACCATATGGTAGAGTTTTGTCGGGACTGGCTCTCCCAAAGCTGTCAGTAGTTCTAGTGGAATGTTGTCTACTCCGGGGGCCTTGTTTCGACTCAGGTCTTTCAGTGCTCTGTCAAACTCTTTACGCAGTATCATATCTCCCATTTTATCTTCATCTACATCCTCTTCCATTTCCATAATATTGTCCTCAAGTACGTCGCCCTTGTATAGACCCTCTATATACTCCTTCCACCTTTCTGCTTTCCCTTCTGTGCTTAGAACTGGTTTTCCATCAAAGCTCTTGATATTCATGCAAGTGGTTCTCCTTTCTCCAAAGGTGTCTTTAGTTTTCCTGTAAGCAGTATCTATTTTACTCCTAGTGAGATAAGCCTCTATATCCTTACATTTGTCCTCTAGCCATCCCTTCTTAGCCATTTTGCACTTCCAGTCGATCTCATTTTTGAGACGTTTGTATTCCTTTTTGCCTGCTTCATTTACTGCATTTTTTTATTTTCTCCTTTCATCAATTAAATTCAATATTTCTTCTGTTACCCAAGGGTTTCTACTAGCCCTCGTCTTTTTACCTATTTGATCCTCTGCTGCCTTCACTATTTCATCCCTCAAAGCTACCCATTCTTCTTCTACTGTATTCCTTTCCCCCATTCCTGTCAATTGTTCCCTTATGCTCTCCCTGAAACTCTGTACAACCTCTGGTTCTTTCAGTTTATCCAGGTCCCATCTCCTTAATTTCCCACCTTTTTGCAGTTTCTTCAGTTTTAGTCTACAGTTCATAACCAATAGATTGTGGTCAGAGTCCACATCTGCCCCTGGAAATGTCTTACAATTTAAAATCTGGTTCCTAAATCTATGTCTTACCATTATATAATCTATCTGATACCTTTTAGTATCTCCAGGGTTCTTCCATGTATACAACCTTCTTTCATGATTCTTGAACCAAGTGTTAGCTATGATTAAGTTATGCTCTGCGCAAAATTCTACAAGACGGCTTCCTCTTTCATTTCTTAGCCCCAGTCCATATTCACCTACTATGTTTCCTTCTCTCCCTTTTCCTACTGACGAATTCCAGTCACCCATGACTATTAAATTTTCGTCTCCCTTCACTATCTGAATAATTTCTTTTATCTCATTATACATTTCATCAATTTCTTCGTCATCTGCAGAGCTAGTTGGCATATAAACTTGTACTACTGTAGTAGGCGTGGGCTTCGTATCTATCTTGGCCACAATAATGCGTTCACTATGCTGTTTGTAGTGGCTTACCCGTACTTCTATTTTTTTATTCATTACTAAACCTACACCTGCATTACCCCTATTTGATTTTGTATTTATAACCCTGTATTCATCTGACCAAAAGTCGTGTTCCTCCTGCCACCGAACTTCACTAATTCCCACTATATGTAACTTTAACCTATCCATTTCCCTTTTTAAATTTTCTAACCTACCTGCCCGATTAAGGGATCTGACATTCCACGCTCCGATCCATAGAGCGCCAGTTTTCTTTCTCCTGATAACGATGTCCTCTTGAGTAGTCCCCGCCCGGAGATCTGAATGGGGGACTATTTTACCTCCGGAAAATTTTACCCAAGAGGACGCCATCATCATTTAACCATACAGTAAAGCTGCATGCCCTCGGTAAAAATTACGGCTGTAGTTTCCCCTTGCTTTCAGCTGTTCGCAGTGCCAGAACAGCAAGGCCATTTTAGTTAGTGTTACAAGGCCAGATCAGTCAATCATCCAGACTGTTGCCCCTGCAACTACTGAAAAGGCTGCTGCCCCTCTTCAGGAACCACACGTTTGTCTGGCCTCTCAACAGATACCACTCCGTTGTGGTTGCACCTACGGTACAGTTATCTGTATCGTTGAGGCACGCAAGCCTCCCCACCAACGGCAAGGTCCATGGTTCATGGGGGGAGGAATTATAGGACCTATAGGGTATAGGTAATTATAGGACCTATACCCAGATAATTTATTTAATTAGCAGTTGTAATAAGCCATCTGCATCTGTTTCTGACCTAATTATGGATATGATGTAGTGAGATCTACATTGACAAGCCATAGCATTATGAACAATGCCCACCATGAGATTGAAAGCTACCTGCTGGATTTGCAGGCCTCCATGTGACACCATAAGGGAAGTATATAAGTAGAGTAGGGACAAATGATGTATCATTGTAGTGATCATGTGATTTGAAAATGGAAAAATCATTGGTGTAAGTGACTGTTATCATCTGGTGCATGGGGACAAGCATCTCTGAAATGGTGAAGCTGTTTGTATGTTACTGTCTTGGGCATTGATGAAGAGTGGTTGAAGAATGGTGAAATCACAAGCGGGCAGCAGGCAGTCGGATGTCCATACCTCATCACAGACTGTGGAGATTGGATTCATGTCCAGTCCATAAAGAAGGATCTGTGGCAGATCTGACAGCAGAGTACAGTGCTGATGGAGGCATAAGTGTTTTGGATCACACCATTAAGTGCACATGGTTGGACATGGGGCTGCACCAGTATATGTACCCATGTTGATCCAGTGACATTATCAATTTTGTTTGCTGGGAGCAAACAATTATAGAGATTGGACTGTGGGTCTATGGAGACGTGTCACCTGGTTGGATGAATCTTGTTTCTCTTTACACTAGGTCAGTGGTTGTGTCCAGATACTGCGTCATGCAGGCAAAGGGCTGGGACCGTGCCACACACACAGACTGGTGGGTACAGTATCGTGCTGTGGGGGACATTCACAAGGGCTTCTGTGGAACCTGTGTAGCAATTTGAAGGCATTATAACAATTGTGGACTATGTGAAAACTAACACAGACCACATGAATCCCTTCATGCCTGATGTCTTCCCCAGTGGTGCTGGCATCTTCCAGGATGATAACTGGCAGTGTCACAAGGCCAGAATCATACTACAGTGGCTTGAGGAGCATAATAGTGAACTCACGTTGATGTCCTGACTACAAAACTTACCTAATCAGACATCACTGGAACACATCTAGGATGATATTAGACACAAGATCTGTGGATAATTTTCAAGAAGCATTGCCTATTGAACGACAAAATACAATGAATGCACATCTATCACGGTGCAAGATATGGAAAGTGTTTTGTGTGTTGCCAAGGAAACATAGTGTAACATTTAGCATTGTGAATAGGTATGAATGAAGCTGCTGTAATTGTGAGTCCCAATACTGTTACCTGGTGAAACTTTATTCCTTGACTGTGTAGTGTGCAATCTTGTTTGGATTTCTGTTGGGAATATGGGTTGCTGCTGATTTCCGGAATCGTTTGTACTGCTGTGTGAA
Organism: Schistocerca piceifrons; assembly: GCF_021461385.2. NCBI lineage: Eukaryota > Metazoa > Arthropoda > Insecta > Orthoptera > Acrididae > Schistocerca > Schistocerca piceifrons. The sequence goes on along the minus strand of NC_060138.1, from coordinate 769,972,445 downwards.
ACTCGTAAGAAAGGCACCAATGCTGATTTCCCATCTCAGTTCTACTGCACGCGGTGTCAGAAAAGGACATCGATAAGTAGAAACTTGTGGCTCCACAGTTTTAAGTTGGCCATTGAAAATGTGTGATTTGCGAATAAAATAGTTGTTATTGAGAAAAGTAAAAAACTAATAAGTCACACAACATGTTTTTCAGTGTATCATCAGCAGCTGACAACAATGTGTGTGACAGGAATGCAGAAGTTAGCCAAGTGCGTTTTGTGAGAGGAAGAGTTCATGTCATTCGAAAAACACTGTCGTGAAAGTAGATCTGCCTTTGACAGCAATACATTTCATCAAATTAAATATATAAAATCACCGCACTCTTTCAGGATATTCATACTTTCAGAATAATATTGACCACTACTTCATTGTGTACCCTGTTGTATAAGTAGTTTATTAATACTTATAGTGCGTATGCAACCATTGATATGCTTTTTCTCGTCACGACGAGCTGACTAAAACATTGATATTTGTGAGGGCTTCTCAACTGTTTCTACCTTGCAGTGGAAATGTGATGCCCACATGTACGTAGTATAATGCCTTATTACATCCATATCCAAGTAATGATAGTGAAACTTACATACTTCATTTCTTGAATGCTTTTTGCCTGGAGCACAAGGGGGTCATACCTGTGGAAATTAAGCCTTTTCTACTTTTTGTACCAGGTCGTAGAGATACGTAAGCATAACAGGCAGTAAGTAGATAACCATGTTTTACTTTCCTGCCTTGCTTCTGGATCACATGATTTTATAACATTCCTTACTTTCATATTCAATACCCTTACCATGAATCATCTGCCTCTTCTTACAATCTGAAAACATCCAGTTCCAGAAGATACATAATCCCAGTGGCTAATGGCTCACCAGTTATTGAACTGTGCATTGTTCTTGACAGCAGAACAAACAAACAAAAAAGTATACAGATATATGTAACTGAAAACTGTTATGTACTAATGGAAAGAGATGGAGCACTTAAACGGCCAAACATGAAACGTGACAATAAAATTCAGTATACTGTAAGGCTGTATTTTTCGAAGGGGTGGTAAATTCCACTGCCTATATGCGCCATGCCGAAGTGAACATGTGGCAGGACTGCCTTCCTGCTCCCTGCCTCACCCTTCCCGCAGTGCTCACGTGATGCTCGGCATGAGATGCGAGAAACTGTGCCACAACCACAATGGCGCATGACCTGGTGCAGGCGCGTGTCGCGTTGCATTGCAATTTGCACAGTCCCGTTTGAACCCGTGAGGTTACAAAAAAGCGTACTGCACTGCGCTGCACTACATGCGCAGTTTGGCAAGCCGTAGGTGAGTAACCACTATCTGGAATGTGTGTATCATTCCACTTGAAGGGTATGCTCGTAATTTTTGTAAAACTGCTCCAGTGAAGAAAAGGAATAAAATCCTTTGGGAAGTTTCCATTCCAGTCTTTCAGTGTTAAACATACGATGGGTTATGGTGATTCAACCAAAATTCCAACAGAATTGGCCATGTATTTTTATGTAAATTATTAACCTTTTCTCATTCGAAGAAATGTCAACATTTGTGAGTAACAGCCACATTTCTCTTGTTAACAGGTTTAATTGTATTTCTTTTGTCAAAACACAGTACAATTTGCACACACGCATTTTTGCGGCTGCTATTGTGACAGAATTCTGACACAGTGTGTCCCATTCAACAAGTAATTGGCGACCAGAGAGCACAGTAGCATACGAAAAACCCCATTGTGTCAGTTAGTGATATCATAAGAGAAGAAATTTCATGTTTATTTTCATATTAGGAAATTATTGTTTCACTAGTTGTTGATAACTGAAAAAATTACAGTCACTGGAATGAAAAAAACAAAATGGAAAGTACAACTTCTGATATACCGCCATAGGTAAGAAAGTTCACTGTGCTTACGAACTGGCAAAATACTCCCCTCCTTGTGTGCCATCATTCTTAAAAATATCATTTCGATGTCTCGAGTCGTTTAGGATACATGAAGGATGTTGTGGATATTTCTTTCTCGCGGGCGCGAGATCAGGAGTGAACGCACTACAGATGGGAGACAGATAGAGACCTCCTCCCAAGTCTAAAGAAAAATTCAGTATGTTAGCTAAATTTCATAAGCAGCAACATATGGTGTGCCGGCCGGAGTGGCCGTGCGGTTTTAGGCGCTACAGTCTGGAACCGAGCGACCGCTACGGTCGCAGGTTCGAATCCTGCCTGGGGCATGGATGTGTTAGTTAGGTTTAATTAGTTAGTTAGGTTTAATTAGTTCTAACTTCTAGGCGACTGATGACCTCAGAAGTTAAGTCGCATAGTGCTCAGAGCCAACATATGGTGTAATATGCACCATACGCAAAATCATAGCAACCCTATTTTTCATTGAAAACTTTTGGAATTTTGTGTAGTGCCTTGCTAAAATGTGTATATCGCAATAAGTATGACCATTAGCAAGATGATGAGCACTTCGCCATGAAACTGACATATAACGCTACAAGTCAGGTAAAAATTCTGTTAAATTGCAGTTTATTTTGTTTGTATATTTTACTACTCACTGATCAGGTTAATGCCAGTCACTACTACTTCTCTTGGTGTTGTAAATATGTTATTGATGGATCTGATTTCTTGTTTTATTGATAACATCGTCTTCACCACAGCTTCAAAGAAAATTTGACCCTAAATGGATAAAAACTGCTTTACAGTTAGTGTGTAACACATTCTGTTTGGCTCCCTTTTTATTTCAGAACGAATTTTCAAATGCATATTTCGTTGATGAGTTCTTATCCCTGGGCAAACATCAATTTTTCAACTTAAAGCTACTACATTTTTAAGCATAGGCTACATGATTATTAGAAATTAATGTTCAAAATTTCGTTTGGGTGTATATGTATACTATTTTTGTAGTTTATTTTTATATATCTGTTTGTTTTGCAGCTTGTTTATTGGTTAATGCATTCCCAAAGACCCCAATTTACATTGTACGAGGGGCGTTCAGAAAGTAAGCTCCGATCGGTCGCGAAATGGAAACGACTATGAAAATCCGATAGAGCTTTGCACAGATGTGTTGGGTAGTGTCTCTAGTATAACCCCAGTTAGCATCACGTCGCTCTTCTCATTTCTGAGCTCGCAGTGTGTGCGTAAAGATGTCTAGAAAATAGTGTCTGCCGCCAAGTACGAGGGCCTGGTGAGAAATTTCGCCTGAAGCTATGCAGCTAACATTACACAACTGTCGTGCTGTTTCTTCTTCAAGACAATTCTCAGCCGCATTCTGCAGGGGCAATGAAGATGCTCCTGCATCGTTTTCAAATGGAAATGTGAGATTACCCACAATACAGTCCGCAATTGTCTCCCCCTGAGTTTCATCTCTGGTCACATGAACTGCTGTCTTTGAAGACAACATTTTGACACAGACAACGAGGTGTAGGCCAGCGTGGAGAATTGGCGGAAAGCACTGGCGGCTGCCTTCTATGATGAGGCTATTGAAAAGTTGGTACAACCCTATGACAAAAGTCTAAGTCAGAACGGCGACTACGTAGAGAAGTAGCTGAAAGGTGTAGCTAATTGTTACAAGTAAAACATTTCTGATGTTCACTGTGGTTTCAATTTGGCAATCAATCGGAGCTTACTTTCTGAACAGGCCTCGTATTTCTTAAGTTTGTTATTTTATACCCAAATGTGTTTTTGGGGTTTTGTTTAGTTACTGGATCTGTATTTCAATCAGCACATGAGATTTTTTGAGTCTCAAGTTTTCTTCTTTCAAGAAATTTATTTAGCCTCAAACCCAGAACTGTGCCTTTCTTAGGCAATGTTACAAAACTGTTGTGCAGCAGCAGAATTATTTTTACTGTAGTCTGTTTCACCATAATGACAGGCAATCTGGATATTAAATGGTCAGTTTTATTGCAGTTCCTATGCAAAACATGGTAAAACCACATTAAAAATGTCTCTCAAAGGTATTACATTATACCAGAAGCTCATCAAAATAGACCCAACATAATGACATCAAATGGAGCACATTCAAAGCTATACAGTGGGATAAACTTGGTGTTCACAGAATTTCAGGCTTTAACCAATTTACACTTTTAAGTATATTACGAGGGTTGGAACTTAAGTAGCGGCAACTATTTATCCACAACCGATACAAAAGAGTTACATGTTTGCACCTGTTACAGTCCTTCAAAGTAGTCACCAGCATTGTATAGAACCCATCACCAGCGATGTGGAAGGCGTAGTATACCGTTAGCAGAGCCTGTTTGTAGGGAAGCAGCCTACTCACGCCTTATAAAATTCACATCCGTCTTTCCATTGTGTGCCAGCCTAGTCCGCTGTAACTAGCTCTGACGTCATAAATATTGTGCAATACTTTAAAATGAAGTAAATAACCTGAAACGTTTCTAGCATGTCAGGAGTAATACAAAATCAATATGTGTTGGATATCAGTTCAATAACTTTAACCATTTTCGAAATTTGGGTGTTTTTCTGTAAAAATCATTGGCGCCACAGAAAAGAGCTAGAAACTTAAAAATGTATATTTAGATTCCTTTTGTATAATAATTTAGTAGAAACAGTATTCTGGATCTCACAAATTAAAATTTTAGTTGAAATTCATGATTTTCTGGTTTTTATCTTAAAAATTAAGGAAGCAAGATAGAGTAAGTAGGCGAATAAATAAAGCTAGGATATTTAAATTTAAGTAGAAGGGAGATCCGCTATAATCATAAAGATGTGAGGAGTTTCAACTGAATAACTATAAAACTATAGCGATAGCGTATCTCCAAAGGGCAAGTTCAGAGCTCGTCTACTGCATGTAGTGTAATTAAATTAATTATCTCGCCCAAAATATTTGACGTAGCCACGTCAGACTTTTATTATGATTACTTATCTGTGTGCTGATTGCACATTTAAATTGAGAGCTTCATCGGCCATCAGCAAAGGAAGCAATGATTTATTCGATAACATAAAGTGGTGCATTACTAGTCCAGCGGCTAGTCGGGAGAGCAGATTTGATCAGGCGTTCCCTTAGCCATCCGCACCGCGGCTTTATATGTAAGAACGCTGCGCGAGAAAAGGAAGGCCGCAGTTCTCTCCAGACGCTGATTAGCGCACCACCTGTGCCAGGAGTCGCGTCGCGTTGGAACCGTTGATATAAACAGCCTCGGATGCAGTAATAAGTTACTCAGGATACGCGTAACCATGAAATAGTTTTCGAGTGAAGTGTTAATTTTGGGATGACATTAATTATCTATTTTTAGTTTGCGTATGTCGTATTTTCACGTGCCGCCGCAGGACAGACATTCTACCATTATTAGCATGGCGTTTGATGAACATTATCATCAAATTATGGCGAGCATTCACTTAAACATTTAATTTGAACAGTTATAGTTGCATCAGACTCTGAACTGCTCTTGTAGTTGGACTGTGTGGATTCTTGTTGGTCTGTGACTTTCAGAATATAGTAAACATTTTAGAGAGAATGGTTTTTGATTATGAATCCCAGACAATGTCCTAATTCATCAGAGCTATAAGCTGTAGCTATAAATGTATTTCTCAGATGAAGTGGGCACTAGGAATTCTAATTACAGGCTTCACGGTTTGCTAATCACTTTCTGGTTGCCAATATTGTAGTTAGAGAGCCAGTGTTGAGAACGGCAAACAGCATAAATACAAAACATTTATTCTATTATTCCACCCGCTGCCCCACATGTTCTGTCAAAGTCACAAGGACTTAAGTCCAGGGAGTATGGTGAATGGTACAGTACTTCCCAGTCCCATCGACTGAAGAGAGTAGCCACAGCTTGCGCTGTATGCGTCCACACATTGTCATGCAAAATGATAGGTGGGTCACGCAGAAAGTGTCGCCACTTCCTTCGCAAAGCTGGTCGCAGGTGATGCTCCAAAAACGATCAGTAATATTTGTGACTTTGTTATGATTCCAAAGAATGAAGAAACCACTTCGTGGTATTCACTTCAGAACTGTTCCAGAGGTTCGGCAGGCAGCAGACCGCTCCCTTCGCTCCATCAACAGAACAGGCTCTGCTAACGGTATGCTATGCCTTCCACATCGCTGATGACGGGTTCTACACAATGCTGATGATTACTTTAAAGGACTGTAACAGATGCAAACATGTAACTCTTTTGTATCGGTTGTGAATAAATAGTTGCCACTATTTAAGTTCCAACCCTCGTATAACTGTTTCCAGTGCTCGATCTATGCAAGGTTCTTGATTTACACTGAGGACTCCTATTATTTATCAGCTGTAATATTTTGTACTGTGTTGGCTGCTTTATTATTTGCTCACATAATTGGCTTATATCTTCAATAGGATAGTTTGTCTATATGTTTTGTATATTTATAGATGTACTTTCCATCATTGGTATTTTTATTTATTTGCATGCCATGTGTTTTTTGTTCATCTTATGTGTAGTGTCAACAATATGAGTTATCCCCCCAACCCAGCTCTCTGTCCTTAATAACACTGCACCAGTATACTTACTTTCTTAAGAGAACATGTTACACGTTCATGCACTTACCAAATCAGTTAAGGACAATCACACATGGTGATGTGTTTTCCATTTAATTGTACATAATATTTGTTATTGTATATGGTCTTGTATCTGTGTTACTGTGCCCAGGAATCTTGAATGTACCACATTTGATTTTATTACGTCATGCCAATATTTTGGTGGCTTTCTTAAAAGGTATAACATCTTTGACAGATTGTTTCCTAGTGTTGCCCCTATACTTCCAGTTTTTTTTAAACCAGGTTTTACTTATAAGCTCAGGTATATGTAGATTATAGACAGCATCATCACAGAAACAATTAAAAATATTTTTAACCCCAACCCCCTTTCCATGCAAGTGACCTAGATTCTAGAGAGGTTTTCCCTGTTTATCTGGAAGATATTGGAACTGGAAAAACCATTTCAAACATTTCCAATTGGTAACCCATTTGTCCCAATCGCATCTTGTTGAAAAGATTGTACATCATCCCCCCCCCCCCCCCCCCCCCCCCTCTCTCTCTCTCTCTCTCTCTCTCTCTCTCTCTCTCTCTCTCGCGCACACACACACACACACACACACACACACACACACACACACACACACACTTGCGTTGGGGGGGGGGGGGGGGGGGGCGGCCAAAGTACACAATCAGCAGTGGATATTCCTTAAACTCACATTGTAAGTGACACAATTCAGTTGAAAATTACATCTGTTCAACACTGAATGAATAACTTTTCATAGCACAACAAAATGTTGGTCCTCTCTCATTGATTTCTTCTCGATGTTCATGTCATAGTTTTTTACTAAAAATTTAGTAACAGCAACTCAGAATGATTCTCAGCAAGGCATATCAATTGTACAGATGACTGGTAGTGTGCTGGTAGTGCTATAGTATTCAAGTATGTGTAGCGTGTGTTATTAGTTTGTTCTGATAAGTTATGTAAAATAAGACAGTTGCCTAGAAGAACTAGTCAAGTCATTCTGCAATCAGGGAAGGGCAGACTGCATGTTAATGCTCTGTAAGAGGCCACCTGCAGAACACTGCTTAGTCATTCAGACAATAAGGATAATCTTTTGTGTTACTAAAGATTAACAAACTACATACACTTTCATGGTGCTCTTAAAATCAACCTTATGGAAATAATGTCCAAGGAGATCCACCTTAGTTTTCTATAATTGCACAGTTGACCAAATACGATCCAATGTTAGGGCGATACTTAACATTTTTGAATTTCCTTAATGTATATTTTAGTGCAGCAACACAGGAACACTTATTATGCAGAACATTTGCACCGAGTTATTTACAAGCTAGAGTACACACACACACACACACACACACACACACACACACACACACACACACACACACACTCACACTCACAGATATGTGTGTGCGTGTGTGTGTGTGTGTGTGTGTGTGTGTGTAATTCTTGTTTTTTGTGGCACCTAATACCATTCCTTAGCCATGTTCCAGTGAATCAAGCTTCAATACTGCAATGGCTTCGCAACTATACAGTAGTGTGAAGATTCCTGAAAACAGCATTATTTCAAATCTCCCAAGTAGTTTTCATCTCCAATGACCCTGATGTTGCAGGAATATTAAATTTTCAGTGTCCTTTCTTTATCCTGTAGTTAACATACTGTAACACTCATCTGTTGCTCAAGATAAACCTTGGGTTGTACAGTCATCAGCCACTTGGTATCAAAGAAACATCTGTTTAGTACATTCCCCCTACCACCCCCTGCAGTAAAGTTATCCCTCTACACTTGCCGAGCTGTTCTTACAGTAAACAGATGTAAGGAAGTCTCTTCCAACAAATCAATTAATATTTCACACATCATTTTTTTCTGTCTAAAGAATAAACATGATATAGTTTAAAAATGTGTCATTATTTCATAACTGTACACAGGGAGTTTTGTGAATATTTGATATAGCACTGCTGTCAACAATAAACAAGAAAAGGACAAGTGACTTGTTGTCAGGAATGTTTACATGAGCTGGGGAAATTTACTCCAGTTTGTCACAAATTCAATAGATTGAGCCTGGTTAACAGTGACAGTCCTGGTTAAATGAACTCTACAAGCACAGCCAACAACTGTGGCGTTCTGTGATTACTTTTATTCTCCCATAGCCTGAACATACTTCTGCTAAAATACCATTAATTTTCTGCTTTTACAAAGTGCTTTTTAATGCCTACTATTAAACTTTTCCAAAAAACTGCCATTTTTGTAGCTGCCTTATACATTGTTACTGTATAAATACATTATTAAATGAGTTATTACCTATGTACAGAGTCCACCAGAAAAATGTACACACACTTTAAGAAACGAAAAATATTACTTGTGTGTTTATTTTACATTTAATAATTGATCAGACATGCTGTACGACCTTCAGTTTAGCACATAGTTACTTTAAATGTTCAAAATGTTCACCATTGGTGGCTGTGTACATAACAGAACGACAAGCGGTTGCTGCAACTACATCAGTCAATGTTACAGTGGAGATCGCTGCACATGTTGCTGTAATCTCCTGATGAAGTTCCTCCAGCATGCATGGCTTACGTCGATAGATGTTATCTTTCACAGTTCCCGACAAGTAAAAGTCCATAGATGTTAAGATCTGGTGACTGTGGAGGGAACTCAATTGGGCCCTATTCATCCAATCCAATGCCCTGGAAAACTGTCATCCAGGAAAATTCGTACCCCTGGGTGCTAGTGTGGTTGTGTCTTGTCCTGTTGGTAGAAGACCACTTCATCAGCTCCATAAAGTTCATGTATACCTGGCAAAATTGATGTGCATAACATTTCCAGGTATGCTTCTCCAGTGACAGTAGCATCAAAGAAAAAGGGTCCCACTAAGCCCCTAGATGTTAGTCCCCACCACACATTAATCCCTGGTAGATTGACCACTTTATCCACAAAAATATGCAGATTTTCCGGTGCCCAGTGAACACTGTTATGCCGATTCACGGTTCCATTAAGTTTAAATTGTGCCTTGTCACTCCACACTACCTTCATCACAAATTGTTCATCATCAGTTACCATTTGCTCCTACTATTCGTAGAACTGCATTCAGAGAACAGGATTGTCATCATTAATTACGCGCAGTAATCGTGGAATGTAAACTTTCCACTTTGCGGCTTTCAGAATTTTTCTTACACATTTACTGCTAACCCCTGCTTGCACATTGCATAGCAGACTTCTGTGGCGAATCATCAAACATTTTCTATACGAGAGCAGATGAACCAGGACATGTAGCTGTATGCTATCTTCCTGATCTTCCTTTGTGAAAATCACAAACGTTCCATGCAATTCAAACTTGTCAATGATGCGTTTAATTGTTACGCGAGTTGGCGGTTCTGTTTCGAACTCCCGCCTCCATGGATGTTGCACTTCAACGGCATTATCAAACTTGTAAAACTACTTCACAATACATTTTCATTGCTCGAATGTCAAGCGTGTTCCAGCCATCTTGTTTTCTGAATACCAAGATGAAAGTACTAACATCTGTTGAGCCCAAGACCAGACTACAACACACTCATAACTCAAATTGAATGATAATATCGATATCTCGGTAGAGTCTGACAAAGAGTGTATACATTTTTTTGGCGGACTCTGTATATAAAATAAAGTTTCTATGTTACTGTATATAGTTGTTATATTGAGGAACTTTACCATCTTTGATATGAAATTGCTTTAAATTTTATTTTTATGTGGATTGAAATAATTTTATTTACTAAACTACTGGGATAAAGATATTTTACTTGTTATAATTCTGAAATTTTCGTCCTCTGTTTTCCACTCGTATGTGGATATTTTGCTGGATTCCGCTTCAGTCATTTAGTCTTTCGGATGGTTATGTGCACAAATTTTGCACATCCAGCACTACACATTTCCCATGATATTCATGGAAATAGTCATATTTCTAGAGTTTATTTTTGCCATCTGAATTTACATTGGGCCAGTAACTGACTAAACTTTAGTTCCATTTGATATCTGTATTTGTGCTAAGTTTGTAGTTGTTTGGGGGCACTACCAGCTATTATTTATGATGTGTGCACCACTTTTTGAGTCTGTGTTTTGGGGAGAGTTAGTTAGTTACACGTTCTGTGGATCATTTTGGACAGTAGATCATAATAATGTGGAACAAGTAATTTCACATTCACATTGTAAATTACATATGGCTGCATCCTGAACAATTCTTCTACAGAATAGAGAGTTGTCAAGGAGAGACTTTCCAGTTTGTTTTCAAGTTTTACTTTGTTGTCTGTCAGACATTTTGTATTACTGGATAAGTGATCAAAATGTCTTATTGCATAATTGTGCACCCTTTATTGCGCTAAAAAAAAACTTAATGTGGAGTGAGGTGGGGAGATGATGGTTCTGTGTGGTGTTTGTTTAGTGGGGAAGAGTGAGTTGGCCTAAAAGTGTTAGGTTTGTTTTGTGTTCTCTGCGATTTGATCTGTTCTTCACATCTTGTATCAAAAATCCTGCTCTTCTAAACTCTGTATACTGCAACTAAGTTCCTACACACATAGTTGCTGGTATCTGTTTTTTGTCTCAACTTTGGGGCTGTTTCTGTATTAATCTGTTAGTGATGTTGTAATTTTACATTCTGGAATATAAACTCAGTAACTCTGGGAGAATCAAAAGTACTGTCCCTTGTTGGTGAGTTAATTGTTGTTTCTGCACATGAAGTACTTTATCCAGTATAATGCCACACTTGCTTGGCTCCTGTTAGTTTATTCGTAGCCTTGTCGGTCACAGTTTGTGAAGTCTGTGAATGTGTAGTTCAGGCCGTGTGACAAGAACAAGCAAATTAGTGATTCATTCACAGTCTTTAGCTGGCAGAACCTTGCAGTACCCATTTACAGAGCTGGTTTTTATTGTGAAAACTTTTGGAAGACAGGCTCATTGGTTACCACACAACGGGAATTCCAGAGAGAATTCAGTGTGCACAATGTTCCAACAAAGGCAAGAATTTTGTTGATTGTAAGGGAGCTGGAGACAACTGGTTTATTAAATAGTGGCAGTGGTAAACATATACCATCAGTGAATGCAGAGGTTATGATAATGTTCAAAGACACTTGGAGAAGTCTCCAAGGAAATCATTGCGTCAATTGAGTTAGGAGACAGGCATTACATGTGGCATATGCCAGAACGCTGCAAAGAAATTGGCATTGCGACTATATTGAGTTCATAAGATGGAAGGATTACAAGAAACAGATCATGAGAAAAGTACATTTTGTTGTCAGTTATTTCAGGGGTTTCCTATTCAATGTCCAGACATTTTTTACATAACTTGATTTACAGATGAGGCATGGTTCAGTCCGTTGGGATACATCAACACACAAGACAGCTGACTGGTGTAAACCCCCTACATCATCCATGAAACCACTGCATGATGAAAAGCTTAGTTTGTGGTGCACGGTGTCAGCATCCAGGACTGTTGGCCCCATTTCTTTGATATGACCATAGACATTACAGTTGATATGAGCATCTTCAAGACAGCTGGCTGGTGTAAACCCCCTACATCATCCACGAAACCACTGCATGATGAAAAGCTTAGTTTGTGGTGCACGGTGTCAGCATCCAGGACTGTTGGCCCCATTTCTTTGATATGACCATAGACATTACAGTTGATATGAGCATCTTCAATATAGTAGTAGATCAGCTGGATGACATTGAGCTTTCAGAAGGTTATTTGCAAAAAGACAGAGCGTGTCACACGTCTAATGCTTTCATGCAGCTTGTAACTAGTTTTTTTTGTGGGCGAATAATCTCAAAAGAATTTATGGGCCTCTGGATCACCTGACAGCCCAGTTTTTTCTTGTGATGTTATCTTAAAAGCCAAGAATAGAACATCGACAACGGCAGAACTCCAAGAGGCCATTACACACGAAATAAAAAAAGATGATACGCTCCAGAGAATGTCACGGAATTTGGTGAAACGAGTACAGTTGTGCATCGATCCTGGCAAAGAGCACTTCCAACATTTGCTGTGAGGACTTTGTATGTATGTGTGTATGCACATACTATGTTTTCTCCCAATTGTGTATTATCATCTCCCAAAATTGTAAATGTGTCCCACTATTGGTTCAAATGAGTTTTTAAGTTCACACAAATGTGGGTCACGTACAAGAATATATTTAAGGAAGGTGTGTGTGTGTGTGTGTGTGTGTGTGTGTGTGTGTGTGTGTGTGTTGGGGGGGGGGGGGGGGGTTTGAATCAGACTAAACATCTGTCTTACCCTTTCTCATCATCTGATGAAACCATTGAACTCTCGCACTTGGTTCTTCTGCACGTCATCTTCCATCAGTTGGCACAGCAATCTCGTATTGTGTGTTGTGCTGTATGTTTCCTGGAAAACTTTGACTGACATCTGGTGCATCTGTGATGGGGCTCAGGACTGGACTAGGCTATGTACTGTCAGTGTGACAGCAGTGTAAAAGCATGTCACAGATATTCGTGTGCATTTTTCATGATTGTAGGTTTGTGGTATATCAGTTCTGTCTGCAAATGTTGATTGAACTAGCAGTCTATATAACTGTCACCTTTATATGCTCCTGAGCTGCATGTAAGTTTATTATATCATTCTTCAGCATGAAGAAGTTTATTGTAGCGTCCTTTCAGAGCTTGTAAAGAAAACACTTGAACTACTCATGGCTTCATAATTTAAAATACCCTCACCCTTACTATTAAGCAGTAATATTTCCAGTTCTTCACCTAAGTACAGTTTATACTCTTTCTGAAAAGTCTGTTATACTTCAGTATATAAATCCAGTTGGACTAGTGCATGTCCATTATCGCAAACCTGGTTGATTACTACTGATTTATTGAAGTTGTTCCATCTCAAGGCATCTCTATTCTCAGTGTACCTTGTTTCAAAGTTCCTACCCTATCCATCCTACATATTTAACATTACACAATGTGAACTTAACGTTGTATACAAATGATGTATTCTAAATGTTTTCAATACATGGTGCACTTTGCATCCCAGCTAGCACATCATTTTAAAGGCAAATCTGTTTTTAAACTGTTTGAAAATGTGAAACTTCAGTTTCTCCACATGTAAAATGTTCAAACCACTTGCAGGAATGCAGAAGTGTAATGTCTAATTCTTGATTCTGACTTTTCGACAGGTGCACACCCAGCCATTTTCAGAGCACAAATGTGAGCACCCTCCCCAAGAAAATTTAAAACCTCAGTATGTGGGGCATATACAGAAAAACAATACACCCACCGTAAATGCCAGCATCACCACACAAAAAAAGATGACCAATGTCAGACATTATCAGCAGTGAACATTAATTAACAATATATGATCAATTAACATTAACCCTGTTACCCTTCTTTCATCAGAGAGAGAGAGCAGGATTCCAAGCAGAAAATAAGGGAAACAAAACCTTGTCTCTATTTATAAGGTCAAATGCGAATTTAATACCGACTGCTTCCCTAATAACACTATCCCAATAGCTGAAAGTGCATGCTAGTACCTATTTTGTAACATTCTGTAGAATGACTGGTACCAAGGCAGAGGCATTGTTCTACAGTGTTAGATTTAATCAGCTGTTGTAAGCATATGTGAATGCTTACACTTAAAACATCAGTTCTGCACAGTGCTGATGGTCTGACTGATCAGTGACATGCCACAGCTGTAAAGGATATGGTAGACACCCATCTTATGTAAACCGAAGTCACGAGTTACAGACCTTAAGATCCCTTATCGTAAGTGGTGGCTGAAAAACATGTTTCAAAGCATCTTTCCACAGAATATGACCAATCCTGTTGGAAATGCTACATGTATAAGGCAAAAAGGTCATAGACTTAGGTGCCACCTCATTGTTTTCATCACTTAGCTGTTCACAGTTGGTTGATAGTGCAACTCACATCTAATCTGTCTTTCATTGTAATCTTTCTGGCCAAAGGTGACCTTGAGATTGGTTAGCTTGGCTGACAAACTTTCAGGGTCTTATATGACATGGGCTCTATGAAGCAAGGTATGAAGTATCCCTTCATACTGAGCCAGTTGGTGACTACTATCAAACTAAAGATATCAAACAGTGTGAGCTGGTTTTCTGTACCGGGTTCGATTCCCGGCGGGGTCAGGTATTTTCACCTGTCCCGAGATGACTGGGTGTTTGTGTTGTCCTCATCATTTCATCATCATTCATGAATGTGGCGAGTTTGGACTGAGCAAAGGTTGGGAATTTGTATGGGTGCTGATAACCGAGCAGTTGAGTGCCCCACAAACCAAACATCATCATCATCATCATCATCATCATCATCATCATTTGATTTTCTGTAAACAGCATGTTCAATGCACTATCAACTTTCCTCCTCACCGATACATGAAGCAAGGAAAGGCAGCCATTATTTTCAAAATCAAACATTAAGTGAAAATTCAGGTGGATTGCATTCAAATATTCTGAAAACCTGTTTAAATTGTCACTTCTGTGGGGCCAAACAACAAAATAATTATATCTACATACCCTAAAAAAAAAAAAAAAAAAAAAAAAAAAAAAAAAAAAAAGTGCACGGGTTTCAATGCTGCCAGTGCAGGGCATGTTTTTCAAAATCTTCAATAACACATTGGCAACAAACAAAGGGCTCCCCATTGCAAGTCATCTATCTTTTCATAGAATTAGTCAATGAAAAAATAGTGATTAGAAATAAATACACATTCAAAATAGGTTTATTAATTCAGCACCAAACCTAACCTCAGTTAAATGTAAGGAATCAGACAGAGTAACCCAAGTGGAGAAAGATACCACATCCACATACATATTCCATAAGCCACTTTATATTGCATGGCAGAGGGTACCTTGTAATATACTAGCCATTTCTTTATCTGTTCTGTAGTGAGAGAAAAGGACTGTTCAAAAAATTCCGGAACTCTGTCCACAAGATTTTTCTGCAGCACTTATGTTTTATTTATTACGCATCGTATCCTTCGAAATATCCTCCTTTACAGCTGATACACTGCTCCCAATGCCATTTCCACTTCCAGCCACTTCTTGCTGGATCACGCGAAGTGCAATCTGTGAATTTTCTTTTATATTGTCTGTCATTGCAAATCTTCATTCTTTTAATGGGGTTTTCAACTAGGGGCCATGTTTGGGGAGTACGGAGGATGCACAGTGATTTCATTTTCTGTGCACTAGTCACGCACCGACAAGAATGAATGTGCAGGTGTGTTATTGTGATGCAAGAGCCATGTATTGTCTCGCCACATTTCAGGCCATTTCTGTCTCAAGTTTCCTCGCAGGTGTTACAACACATCCCCGATAGTACCTCCGATTAACAGTTTGTCCCTGTGGCACAAATTCATGATGAACTAATCCATTTTTCCACAGGTGTACATCCCGTCATTCTGAAGGCGCAAATGAAGTGAATGAGTGAGTGCTGTGCAGGGCAGTGTAAGTGGGAAAGAAAGGCAGTCTTCCCTTCCTAGTCAGGAGGAATATTGATGGTACATTGCAACTTGCTGATTATAGGAAGCCAACTCCCAATGATTTGTATCTTTAGACTGATAGTTGTCACCAGCCAGCTCAATGTGAAGGGATACTTTGTAGCTTGGTTCATAGGGCCCATCTCAACTCAGATCCTGAAAGTTTGTGAGCTAAGCTCCCACACATCAAAGTCATCTTTCACAATAATAGCTATAGTGAAAGACAGATCCAGTGTGAATTGCAATATCGGCCAACTGTGAATCGGTTAAATGATGAAAATAACAAGGTGGCATTTAAGTTTACGAACTTTTTGCCTTACACAGGTAATGTGCTTCAACCACCATCTAAAATGAGTGCCTTTTTAGGGTCTGCGAAAGCTGATCTCTGTTTGCATTAGGTGGGTGCCTACTGAATCTCTTAGTCGTTGCATGTCATGGATAGTTCAGACCATCAGAACTGTGGAAGACCATTGTACTGAGCATAAGCTTTACACACACTTGCTATAGGCAAGTAAATTGGCTATTGCCTTAGCATTGGTTGTCCTATGGAATATAACAACATAGATATTTTGGCATGCACTTCCAGTTATTGGGATAGTGTTACTACGGAGCAGTTGACATGAAATTAGCAAGTAACATTACATGTAAATACAGAGGTGATATGGCCCTACTCAAGTCTGGATTTATTGTGAAGTACGAGGTGCATTCAAGTTCTAAGGCCCCCAATTTTTCTCCAGACTGGAAAGAGATAGAAACATGCGCATTGTTTTGAAATGAGGCCGCGTTCATTGCCAATACGTCCCAGAGATGGCAGCACCATATGGCAGATGGAATTTTACCGCCAGCGGCGAGAATGAGAACGGTTTTAAATACTTCAAATGGTGACGTTTTCCTTACTTGAACAGCGTGCTATCATTCGTTTTCTGAATTTGCGTGGTGTGAAACCAATTGAAATTCATCGACAGTTGAAGGAGACATGTGGTGATGGAGTTATGGATGTGTCGAAAGTGCGTTCGTGGGTGCGTCAGTTTAATGAAGGCAGAACATCATGTGACAACAAACCGAAACAACCTCGGGCTCGCACAAGCCGGTCTGACGACATGATCGAGAAAGTGGAGAGAATTGTTTTGGGGGATCGCCGAATGACTGTTGAACAGATCGCCTCCAGAGTTGGCATTTCTGTGGGTTCTGTGCACACAATCCTGCATGACGACCTGAAAATGCGAAAAGTGTCATCCAGGTGGGTGCCACGAATGCTGACGAACGACCACATGGCTGCCCGTGTGGCATGTTGCCAAGCAATGTTGACGCGCAACGACAGCATGAATGGGACTTTCTTTTCGTCGATTGTGACAATGGATGAGACATGGATGCCATTTTTCAATCCAGAAACAAAGCACCAATTAGCTCAATGGAAGCACACAGATCCACCACCACCAAAAAAATTTCGGGTAACCGCCAGTGCTGAAAAAACGATGGTGTCCATGTTCTGGGACAGCGAGGGCGTAATCCTCACCCATTGTGTTCCAAAGGGCACTACGGTAACAGGTGCATCCTACGAAAATGTTTTGAAGAACAAATTCCTTCCTGCACTGCAACAAAAACGTCCGGGAAGGGCTGCACGTGTGCTGTCTCACCAAGACAACGCACCCGCACATTGAGCTAACGTTACGCAACAGTTTCTTCGTGATAACAACTTTGAAGTGATTCCTCATGCTCCCTACTCACCTGACCTGGCTCCTAGTGACTTTTGGCTTTTTCCAACAATGAAAGACACTCTCCGTGGCCGCACATTCACCAGTCGTGCTGCTATTGCCTCAGCGATTTTCCAGTGGTCAAAACAGACTCCTAAAGAAGCCTTCGCCGCTGCCATGGAATCATGGCGTCAGCGTTGTGAAAAATGTGTACGTCTGCAGGTCGATTACGTTGAGAAGTAACGCCAGTTTCATCGATTTCGGGTGAGTAGTTAATTAGAAAAAAAATCGGAGGCCTTAGAACTTGAATGCACCTCGTAGGAGTGGGAGGGCTAGGCCAAGTTCCGGGGGATTGAGCGATACAGGCTCTGACAGAGATAATAGTGAGTGGCGTGCCTCAGAATAGGCAACTCTCTCAACCCAAATATGCACCCAAGGTACAGGGTACAGGGTCACTGTTGGGTGCGGAATATCGGAAACCAATGTTGGCCTTGCAGTGATCATAAATACAGACGTTTCTTGTCTTCCCAAACATGTTAATATATATGCTTATGCACTATATAACAACGGGTCTGAGAATTAACCTATCACTATTGAGAATTGTGCCCCGACCGATCGGACCTTACTTTTGGAATAACCCTCGTATATATATATAACCTAGCAACACGCCCAGAATACTACAGCTGATGGCTGTAAGCTACCAGGTAAACCTGCTGTGGGTAAGACTATTAAATGCCCAGAATTATTTTACCTTTTCAATATTAACAGACATAGATAAAGGACTACAACAAGGTTATCATTGAAGCAACAAGTAGCAGGTATTACTGACAACAGTAATACTTAGTCGTCAGACCTGCTGCGACCCAGCATATACATACATTAAAAATAAGGTAGTATAAACAGCAAAAAATATATATAGAACTATGTTATCTTGCTGGCAACGAGGTAGTAATCTTGCCAACAGTATTTAATAATCACAGAGCAACAACGTATTTGGTTATAACAGTAATTTCAACTGTTCCCTCATTGAACACTCAACGTCACTCTGTTGAAAGGCTCCTCTTGTTCCTTGAATTTAAACAAATTGTCATTCAATGGTGCATGTTAACGACAATAGGAAAATTCGGGGAACACTGCAAGAAAGTCATGACATGAATCTGCAAGATGCAAACTTGCAGATCAAATTGACAATTTACCATTTAATGATGAACACAAACATGTGACCACAGTCAGATTCAAACTGTTAAACAGTGAGCAGTACTCTACCAGGAGGCAATCTCGCCAGTGACACCTTGTGCGCAACAAAATAAATATCAAACAACCGGCACATAATAGCAACCAAGAGTCTAGTCTGTGTGAGGCAGCTTCAAATACCAACGGCCACAGTTTCACAGACCAACAGCCACAGTTTAAACCACCATGTACTCTTTGGGGGGGGGGGGGGGGGGTGGACAATGCGTAAGGAAAGAGGAATCTTACCCCAAGAAGCTGGGAACTCGATAATACAAATGGCAGAACATCGCCTCACCGCCCTCCTGGATGAGTCACAGCACAAACCACGACAAGGCGTGGCTTCCCACCTCAAAACTGCTCACCGAACGATACAATCCCGCTCGTGAAACGCGGCTGTCCACACGGACCACCTACCACAAACTGTGCATACGCTAGTACATCCTCTCTCTGCGAAAGCCCGCAGTGATCGCACACTAAGCGCCGTGACCCCCTCTGGCGATGGGCCAGAGAAAGGAGAGCACGGCTCGAGGATTTTGCTTAAATTCTGCTGGGAAACCTGCTCTCTTCATTGTTAAATAACAGGGGGGGCAAAGTGGGTGCTACTTGCATATCCATTGGTTATTAATATTCACTATTGATAACTTCGAAATTGGTCATCTTTGGTTGCGTGATGGTACTAGTGTTTATGATATGAACTGTCTTTCTGCATATGCCCTGTCCTCACACAATGCTCTCCCATTGCATTTGTGCTTTGAAAATTAAAGCGTGTGCCCCCTGTTGACAGATTGGCAGTTGTCACAGAAATCGTCTATCATGTAAGTTGTTTGAACACTTTCTGTGAGATTCTGCCATAGTACAATAACATAATGGTGTTAATGTCACCTCTCCCTGTGATTCTGGTTTCTTGCTACCTTTCTGGATCAACCTATCTACCACATGTGCCTGTAATTGTGTACTGTGGTTGTAGGCTAGAAAGTTATACAACATTACAAAGTGAAATTTAATGCTAGCTGTATTTTGATCCATTGCCACTAGAGACGACTGTAGAGATGGTGAACAGCAGGCAAGTTTTGTTTGTTGGCTACACGAAGACACTAGGCTAACTTGAAGCTAGAAAGCATTGGCTACACTACATGTGTGAGACATAGAAACTTCCTGCAATTCAGCATGTGTGATGGGGTAGTGGAGTGGATTAATTTTCTGACCAGAGGGCAGAGGCAGATTTGCTGACACATCTGCCCTCTATTTTAAGTACTATTCGAACAAATGTGATGACAGCTTTAAGGTTCTGTGATTTGTTCAACTTATTTCCTAAAATTTTGGGACAATGTTCTTAATCTGTGGACAGTTTGACGGGCCTACCCAATTTTTGTAAGTGGTCAGTCAGTCACATTTCCCTGTGTGTTTCTTTTTGCTCTTTGCACTTGGTTCAGAAAATAATGAAAAGATGACAGCAGGTGAAAGTTAGTAGAAATTCATGCATTTGCAAAAAGACTGATGTGCTAAGCATACAACTATTATCAGCATCATACTTTAGCAAAAGATCTTGCCGAATATCCAAAACAGTTTTGGTCCCACTCAAAATCGTTAAGTGGGTCGAAGGCTTCTAGCCACTTACTCATTGACCAGTCTGATGTGGCAATAGAATACAGCAAAAGGAAAGCTGAAGCTATAAATTTTGCATTTAAGGAATCATTCTCACAGGAGGATCGTACAAACATGTGTCATTTCACTGTGGCACAGACATTCCCTATGGAGAATGTAGTTATAGGCATCACTGGTTTAGAGAAGCAATTGAAAGAGTTGAAAACAAATAAGTCACCAGGTCTGGATGGAATCCCAGTTCGGTGTTACAGAAAGTAGTCTACTGCATTGACCTCTCACTTAGCTTGCATTTATTGTGAATCTCTTACACAGCACAGTCTCAAGTGGCTGGATGAAAGTGCAGGTGACTCCTGTATATAAGAAAGGTAAAAGAATGGACCCACAAAATTACAGACCCATATTCTTAACAATGGTTGCTGCAGAATTCTTGGACATATTCTCAGTTTGAATACAATAAATTTCCTTGAGACAGAAAAGCTCCTGTCCACAAATCAGCATGGTTTAGAAAGCATTGCGCATGCAAAGCTCAGCTTGCCCTTTTCTCACATGATGTACTGCAAACCATAGATAAAGGGCAACAGGCAGATTCCGTATTTGTAGATTCTGAGACAGCATTTGACTCACTGCCCTACTGCAGACTTTTAACAAATGTATGACCGAACAGAATAGTTTACAATGTATGTGAGTGGCTCAAAGACTTCTTAAGTAATAAACCCCAGTACATAGTCCTCCATGGCGTGTATTCTTCAGAGACAAAACTATTGTCAGGGGTGCCCCGGGGAAGCGTGATAGGATCACTCTTATTCTCTGTATACATAAATGATAGGAGGAACAGGGTGAGCAGCAATCAACATTCGTTTGCTGATTGACACTGTGCTGCACGGTAATGTCTCATTGATGGGTGACTGTAGGATGATACAAGATGACTGAGACAAAATTTTCAGTTGGTGTGTTGAGTAGCAGCTTGCCTTAAGTGTAGCAAAATGTAAGTTAATGCAGACAAGTAGGAAAAATAATCCTGTAACATATGAATATAGCATTAGCTGTTTGCAGTCATATTGATTAAATATGTAATCAAAGCAGTATGAAATGGGATGAGTGCCTAAAGACAAGAAGACGAGTGGTTACCTTCAGTGTATTGGGAGAATTTTGGGAGTGTATGATTCATATGTAAAAGAGACTTTGTATAGTACTGTAGTGCAACTGATTCTTGAATATACTGCTCAAGTGTTTTCGATCCTCACCAGGTTGGATTAAAGGAAGACATCAAAACAATTTAAAAGTGGGCTGGTAGATTTGTTATTGGTTGCTTTGATCAACATATGGGCATTACAGGGATGCATCGTGAATTCGGATGAAATGCCTGTAGGGAAGGCAACTTTCTTTTTGAGGAATGCTACTGAGAAAATTTAGAGAGCAGACATTTGAAGCTGACTGCAGAACAA
Organism: Schistocerca piceifrons; assembly: GCF_021461385.2. Lineage (NCBI taxonomy): Eukaryota > Metazoa > Arthropoda > Insecta > Orthoptera > Acrididae > Schistocerca > Schistocerca piceifrons. The sequence continues at coordinate 769,950,490 of NC_060138.1, read as the reverse complement.
TTCTGGTGCCGCCAACATGCATTTCACTCAAGAATCATGAAGATAAGAGAAATTAGAGCTTGTACAGAAGCATATAGGCTCATTTTTCTCTAATTCTTTTTGCGACTGGAAAAGGAAACGGAATGAGTAGTAGCAGTACAAGGTACCTTCCACTGTGCACTATGTGGTAACTTGCGGAGTATGTATGTGGATGTAGATTAGTCTGTGCAACACATATCGGCCTTACAATCCACCAAGGATAAGGGTTCCAGATCTTTAATCTATAATAATACTGGATGTGAATGGAATGTGCAACTGTAATGTCATGGAGATATTGTGTGGATTGAAATACATCACACAGAAACTGTTCTAGTTACTGCTTGCAAGGGTCAATGTTCTAGTGACATCTGCTGGTGGTGTCTTGTTTGCAGGTACTGATGGCATGTGGTTTCATCCTCAGATGGTGACTCTTATTATCTTCATGTCTGGATGTGAGCTTAAGTCACAAGAAAAGATTGTTATGGGACTAGAGTCAGACAGAGTTCCATGTCTCATGAAATGGATATCGTGTGGGACTCGCCCTTAAACAGACGAATTGGTATGTTTGTGCAAAGAAAGATGTGGACTGTGAAAATGATTATAATTATATCTGAGGTCCTGCCAAAATACAGAAGTAGATTATGTGCATAGGATTCTCAGTTTATGAAGTGGAAGAACCTCAAATTTGACCCACATTCAGTCTGGTCTTAAAAATCTAAAAGCATCTTAAGATGACCAGTTCAGCATCTCAAGTGACCACCATGAGCTCGATCAGCTTTGTGACCAATTTAGTGTGGAGGCACTTTCAGCATGCCTGATGTTGGAACTAGTTGCTCTCCATCTACGTGCTACCAGTGCCAAAACAGAGAGCATCCCAACTCTTTATAAATTACTACCAAAATGAATATTTCCGCAATCATTTAAAAATAGCAGTGGTGGTGATATTGATCAACCAGTGCTAACATCTTAGCATCCTCTCTGTATGCGCTGTGTGTGTTGCATATGCATGCCTGTAATATTAAGGACCACTGTTTCTGCTGCTATTGTTATAGATGTGTAGACAACCACAAATAATGTGAGGGACATCACAAGCAGGGAAATTCAATTATTTTGTGCTGCATGAATTGTTTGGGGCACAGTAGATTAGCTGTGAGGTACTCTTTAGGCAAATCAGGAAAAATTGTCAGGGTGAACAGACAGATGATGTGGTACACATTGTGTCCTGAGGTCTACTGCTGTGAGCAGCATATGTCATTTCTATGGATTGAGCATTTTTGAGATCTTCATTTCGTGGCTGCTTGTCGAATTTATAGTTTCACTACATAACTTCAGTTCAAGTTCATCTGTATGAGGCTATGCAAGTCTGAATTATTGCACCTTAAATTGGAGAAGATGAAATGAGGATGTTGACATATGGCTTGCATGTCAGTGGATCGTTATGCATAAGATGGACATGCCAGGAAAAACAAAGTTTTAAAAATACTGGTGGTGTGTACTCGGATTCAGCTAACCACCTTGCATTTTTCCTACTTGACTCTTAGTGGATCGGCAAAATCTTTATTCAGCAAGATGTGTGGAAAAGAAGGTAAATGTCATTATTGGGTTCTTCATTCGCTTTTCATAATTTTATGTACTATATGCACTGTGAATAAACATTGGTCAGTTGGACTCCCATCAGGCCATGACTAGCTCCACCTACAAGATTCGGAGTACAGGCATTCTAGGAGCTGTCTCATATAGCAGATGGAGGATTTGAAAAATTATTTGGGAAGATTTCGTGCAACTTCCTATAATTGTAGTTAATTCTTGTGGATATTCAGAAGGCACTTTTCAAATAACATTGTCCATATTGTAGTTGACAAGATCTGTTATATCTGAGACTATGCATCAGTTTGCAACAACTTGTAAAAAGACACTCAGTTTTGCATTTAGTTTACTTAATTCTCATACCACTGAAAAGATGGATGAAATAAGTATTAGTATCAGTGGTGTTGAGAAACAGCTGAAATCGTCGAAACTGAACAAAGCTTGAGGGCCCAGTGGAATCCCTGTCAGATTCTATACTGAATTTGCAGCTGAGTTCACCCCTATAACCTGTTGTAGATTCATTGAACAAAAACCCATGCCCAGTTCTTGAGAAAAAGCACAAAATCACAGGTCACACCCATCTACAAGAAGGGTAGTAGAAGTTATCCACAAAACTACTGTGCAATATCCTTGACATTAACTTTTTGTAGAATCTTATAACATATTCTGAGCCCAAACATAATGAAGTATCTTGACCAGACTGACCTCCTCAATGCCAACCAGCATGGATTCCGAAAACATTGATCGTGGGAAACCCAACTCTCACTTCTCTTGCATGACATACTGAAAGCTTTGGATCAAGACAGTTGGATAAATGCAGTGTTTGTTGGTAAAAAAACATTTGACTCAGTACCACACGTACACTTATTGTCAAAAGTATGACCATATGATGTATCAAGTAAAATCTGTAAATGGATTCAGGACTTTTTGGTAGGGGGACACAGCATGTTATCTGGATGGTGAGTCATTGTTAGATGTAGAAGGAACTTCAGGTGTGCACCAGGGAAGTGTGTTGGTACTCTTGCGCTCGTGTTATATACCAATGACCTTGCAGACAATATTAATAGTAACCATCGACTGTTTGCAGGTGATGAGGTTATCTGTAATGAAGAACTGTCTGAACGAAGCTGCATAAATATTAAGACAGATCTTGATAAGATTTCAAAGTGGTGTAAATATTGGCAACGTGCTTTAAATTTTCAGAGGTGTAAAATTGTGCTCTTCACAGAATGAAAAATGTAGTATCCTATGACTAAAATATCCAATGGGTGACTGTTGGAATCTGCCAGCTTATACAAATACCTGGATGTAACACGTAGTTGGGTTATGAAATAGAATGATCACACAGGTTCAGTTATGGCAAAAGCAGGTAGCAGACTTTGGTTTATTGGTAGAATTCTGGGGAAGTGCAACCAGTCTGCAAAGGAGATTGCTTACAAATCACTCGTGCACCCAGTTCTAGAATACTGCTCTAGTGTCTGGAACCCAAACCAAATATGACCAACGGGGGATACTGAATGTATACAGAGAACGGCAGCATGAGTGGTGACTGGTTTGTTTGATGCATGGGAGAGTGTAACAGATACCGAAGGAACTGAACTGGCAGATTTTTGAAGATAGGCTTAAACTATCCTGAGAAAGTCTACTAACAAAGTTTCAAGAACCAGCTTTAAATTATAACTCTTAGGAATATAGTAAAAACCCCTACGTATCACTCACATAGGGATCATGAAGATAAGATCAGAATAAAGAATAATTACTGTACTCATAGGGGCATTCAATACACATTCCATACGTGAATGGAACGGGAAGAAACCGTAATAACTGTTACACTGGGACATACCCTCTGCCATGCACTTCACGGTGGTTTGCAGACTGTAGATGTAGTTGCAAGTGCTTGCTATGCTGTTTCCATAACCAGATGTTTTGAGTGTTTGATGATGTATTATACTGTGAGTTTCATAATTTGTATTGAGCGGGGGGGTTAGGCGTCTTTGACACAGCACGAGAGCATGTTTAGAATGAATGAAATAAAACATGTATGTAAATGACTTCCTTGTGTATATATATATTCATTAAGCAACATTGGTTTGTATTTTTTCCTACCAAAATTTCCGTAATTAGTGAATAAATATTAGAATTTTGCATAAATTAAGCACAAAGAAAGTGTTATATATGACTTTTGAATGAGAACTTTTGTTCACGTGAGAATTGTTTCCTTTCTTTTTTCTTTTTTTTCCCCAGAATTGCAGCAAGATTATCTGTCACCCCTCTATAATTTGTTTATGTCATCATCGGTGAAAGTAAAGTGTGCAATCATCAGGACTTTAGCACAGCTTTTCTCAAACTTGGTAAGAAAATCTGCAGACTTATTGTTTTAAAAAGTTTTTTTTTAACATTGTCTTCTCTTTCCTTCTCTTCATCATTAATTGGAATCAGTATGTCTCAGTGAACAGGTGCTTCACTGGTCTACCAGAATTTCATGCCAGCATGCTAGTCAGAATACATCAAAATATGATTCACTGCTCAGTAATCTGTTTTAAGCACTTCTCCAAACTTACATGAGTGAATGATGTACTGATCTCCCAGTTGAGTTAGTATACTTCATGTAGAAATGAATGGCAGAGTTTATATTTCAGAAAAGCTAATATGTTGCATTGAGAGGTTTTTATATGTTGTGTTAGATGAAAATCTCTCTAATTCTGAAACTTTACATTGGTACTGGCCATATTAAGTGAAAACAGAAAATTTGTTTCCTTATAGTGTCAAGCTGATGGGTTAGTAGAATTAAACAAATTCATCCAGTAAAGTATTGTTAGCAAAAATTGAAAAAGTCTGGGTGTTGTAGTTCATAGGAATAGAGAAAGGAAGTTGACAAGCAACTTAATCTGTGTGTTGTAATTGTAGATGATTGTATAAATCGAAATCAAGTGATGTGATAGATCTGATGATTTAGAGGGCCATGCTACAGGACCTTAGTTAGCCCTTTCACTGCTACAGATGTGCTCTCTGCATTCCATGATGAGCATGACTTTGTTGTGGCTGTACTGTCTGCTAAATGCTGCTGCCTGTCTCCAGAGATGGTGTTCTGGCAGATATGAAGTACTTATCTGAATTTAAGAAAACTATTTGGCAAGAAAATGTGATTTTTGCCCATCTTACAGTCTAATAACTTGATAAAGGTCTGAATTTCTTTTCATTATTCATCATGCTTACTGCGCTGCATCAAAACAACTGAAACATTCCACGAAATTTAAGAAAGTTTGCAGAGGTAAAAACACTTTGTGTAAACATTGTGTTTGGTTTATTTTAGCTCATACATTGCAGTGAATGAAATGTAGATAAGATGCTGGAATTTTGTGGTCACAACAACCATCATGTTTGACAAACGGTTCAAGATATCAAAACGTGTTGTGTTTTTCTTTCTTTTCTTTTTCTGCCCACGAATGATAGCACACAAAGAGGCACATATGTTTATGAAAAATACTCAAAACTATTTTATTCACTAAGATATGGAAGTTACTCATTAACAGCAGTGAGAAGTTAGTGGACTGGGCCGTGTAAATGCGTCAGTAGCAATAGCAATAGCAACACAAGGGCTGCATTTAAACATGTCCTCAGCACCTGGGAGCTGGTGGAGCATGAAGAGTTAACTTGTCCCCATTTGAAGAAAAAGATTCATTTGTATGCTGTAACACTGTGGAATAGAAGTGAGCAGGATCTCCATGTTCCTCCAATGGATCAGGCTAACCTTCTTCCAATAATTCTAGCAAATAAACATCCAGTAAATGTAAATATAATATACCTGTACACATGAGGCCATATGATATGACAGGCAATAATCCTAGTTAATGTTATTATATTGTTGTTGCCACACACATTGCAATGATTTTCTTTTGCCCAGTCATGCTTGTTACGAGGATTTGATACAGCTACCCTCATGAAATAGATTTTGTTGATGAAAAGGGCTGTCCTTAAAAGGAAGGAAGAAGCTGGTCTGCTAACTGGTGGCCTACAATGTAGTTACAGAATGCTAACTTCTGTTGGTGGCCTCGTAGCAGCAGAGCTGAAGTATTCTGCATATGATAGGGATGGAAATAGTTTCTGTGCACTATTTCACAATGAATCTTTATGGTACTCATGATGCAGTGCTGAGAAATGGAATATTTATTTTCCAGTTCTACATGACAGTTTCCTATAAATCGTCCTTCATCCGCACTGGATCCTTCCTACCCACCAAATCCTTGTGGGACCACAAATAAATCATACTCCCTCCATTGTTGGTGGACTGAGTAAAATGTTTTTGCTGATGTGGTGTCAATGACACACATTGCGGCATTATCTTTATTCTGTTGTCTCACTATTTCTGCTCTTCCTCTTGCAGCCCACAGATGAGTTGCATGTGAGCATACTCCACATTTGTGAAAACTGCTAACAGTGCAGAGCATCTGTTGGCATACCGTGTACCAGCTGGAGTGAACAGTGCAATGATCTTGTAACTGGCACATGCTCATCACATTCTTCGCTGAACTGTTGGTCACTCTTTCTGTTCAAAGCTCAAACTTAATGCATTCTTTTGGGGACATGTGATTCAAAAATACTTCTACTGTTGCTCATTCTCTGTGATGCAGATACAAGTCAGTATATTTGTGTTACGTGTGATGTCTGAGAGAATATAACATAGGTACCTAAATTATGACTTTTGTAGTGCTCTATTAAAAGGTTACATTGTTTCATTTATTTTGTAAACAGTTCTACAGTATAGACTATAACTATGCATTGGTAACTGTTCGTTGGACAGTATTCTTCAGTATTCATATCCATCTTCAGTGTTATAATGTTGTCCTTTCCATTCCTATGTAAAATTCACTGTTGCAAAGTGGTGTAATAATAATGTACTGTTCTAGCATTTCAACAGCCTTTTTAGGAAGTACCTAATTTACATGGAAAGAGACAACACCAGCTAAAAGTTTGAAGATTAATCATAATGTGAGTAAAAATTGTACTCATCTTCGTTGCAGTCCCAAAACTCAGGCTCCTCATATTCTCTCTAGGGACAGATCTGAGGTCCTGGGCACTTAAATAATTAAGTGGAAATAAATGTTCACATTATCACTGCACAAGATTTATTCTACAGCCTGAGTTTTCACATTAGTTAAAAATTAAATTATTCATCTGTTAGCACTAAAGAGAGCTTGTTCGCACATGCCTTTTTCATAGTCACAAAAAAAGACTAATTGCACAGTGTATTCACAGTTAGACAAAGAGTTCACAAGAAGTTTCTTCCCTGAAGTGAGGAATTAAAGTGTCAAACTGAAGTGATCACTTTGGTGTGGATTCAGATCTGTATATTAGAAAATGAGCTTTTGGAATGTTCTGTGAACAGTCATTGTTCAAATTAATAGTTACATTAAGTTTTTATGTTATTTAACAATTTAAACAAAACTGTATTTTTATGTTTAGAAAATATATAGGAATAAAAATAGTTACATCGATTGTTTCAGGTAATATTTAAATATAACTTTTGAAATTATGGAATACACTACCTGTGTAAGACAATACATATGTTGCCTCTTGCAAAATATAAAGGTAATTATGAAAAAGTGAAGTCCATTTTAGGACATAATAACAGTTTTCTGTTTACTGGTCACTAAACAGAGTATTATGTAAGTTAAATTTGGAAAAATATTTTATCCATGTAGCATTTGTTGTGATTGATTTCAAGAAACAATACAAACCAAATTTCATTTTGCATAGATACATACTCGGTTTTGAACCTAGGTCATTTCAAAACGAAATCTGTACGATAACTAAATTTTGTAACACAGCATTGCCTCACAGAAATGTGCAAAAATATTATTACATAATGGACGAATTTGAAAAGATGTAAAATTTTGTAAATGCATAAATGTATAGTACAACTATTTGAGAAACATGAGTCTCATACTTTGTAACCAAAAATCGGAGTAAACATTATTTAAATGAAGGTGGTATGGCACTGCAAACTTCAGTTAACTCAGGAGACTACCATAAGCCTTTTGTTATAATCTACACATGTACTCTGCAAGCCATTGTGTAGTGCATGGTGTAGGGAGCTCCTACTCAATTCACATATTGAGCAAGGTGAAAATGAATATCCATATGTCCTGTACATACCGTAATCCCTCACAATTTTTCTTATGAATTTTATTTTTTATTATTATCTAACATGTTTGTTGGCGTGACAATTTTCTGCACGTAGTGTATTGCTGTATGAGTACAGTTGGATTCGCTGTACAAGTAAGAGTGATATTTGTTGGTGCTTGTGCATGTTGGTTGAACTGTGACAGGAAATGGTGATGCAGATGAAGTAATTAAACAAGATTTATTGATAAAGCAGTCTCAAAACAAGAAAGATATGCCAATGAATTATGAAAATGATGCTTCATCCTCACAAGGTGTATTAGTGGTGGAGAGAAAAAGAAATCCACTGATGGTACCTTTTATATTAAAGGCAAAAATGCTTCTGGAATGTAAATAAATATCATATATCAACTAGAAAAGGTGTTTTAATTTGTAAAATGAATGTTTATTCGAGAGGATTTCACAAGAACTGCTCTGTCTTTCTTTGAAGGATTTTCATTTAAGTTTCCTGTTACATATCCACATGTACTATATCAAACTGTGATCAAAGGGACATGCTGACCCCCCAGACAACAGTGGCTGCCTCAGCAAAGCACACAGCAGCATGCTCAACTCGGGCGCGGATGCCAAGGTGACAGTGTGCTGCCTTAACAAATTAGTAGCAACAAGCAGCATTGCTAATGCAAGACTGACGTTAGGGGCCTGGCAGGCTGTAGACACAGGTGTAGGACTGCTGGCTGGTCCCATGGATGGTCAGGTGCATGGCATTCAAGACCCGAATCCACAATTCCTTAGAGACGCCCACAGGCCAAATGAGTTCACAAGTAGGCGGCCCACTCTTCATGGTTCTGGCTCGAGCCCCAGACACAGGTCTAGAAGTGGCCCGCAGACCAGCAGTCAGTGTATTATGTGACTAGATGCAGACAGATAGTATTGGCCCACATGGGACCGTCCACTGGCGTCGTGCAGGTCGCAGTGTCGGTAGCTTTTGAAGACAAGATACAGCTAGAGCCTGAGCAACAAGCATCTATAGTTGCTCATTCCGGTTCTGTTATCATAGGATGTCACTTTTGGTCACGTAGTTAACTGAGGTGCTAAGCATCTGGCCATAGCATGATGTATTTCAGTTTGCCACTGCAGTAGATTAGGCCATCACACTATGCTGCACCAACAATTTTCCATCCCCAGAAGCAGGATGCTATGGGTAACTGGCTTGTATGCCTTGACAAAATTGTGAAGGACTGTAGGTGCAACACCTACTTTATTAGGACTCCAAAACCTAGAACATTAAATAAGAACTGTTCACACAAGCATCTTTTATGCAAGTTACTTTGGAGATTCATTGTGTTTTCCCAGAAATATTCCAATAAATTTAAATCTTTTATTTGTGTTCCGTAATAATGATTTCATTGTCCCATTTCATATTGCATCTTGGTATTTCCCCTAAATACTTCTATGATGCTGCTTGCTCAAGATGTTAACCACTAATCTTGTAATCCGGTAGTATTAAGTTCTTTCTCTTTGATGTAGGCATTATGTTGCATTTATTTACATTTAAAGACAGTTGCCATTAATTATACTAAGAGGAATTTTTGTCCAAGTCTTTCTGCATTTCCTTACAGTTGTCCAACACTGATATTTTTCTGTATATAACAAAATCATTGCTGCACAATCACACAGTGCTGCTGATGTACCTGAGATAAATTGTTAATATATACTGGGAACACCATATCCAATTACATTTCAAATATTCATCAGGTTAACCATATATTTGGAAGGATATTTCATATGAACATATCTTGTGCACATTTTATGTCCTGAAGAGTTTATTACAGATCTGTCACAGTTGCAGTACATACACTCCTGGAAATTGAAATAAGAACACCGTGAATTCATTGTCCCAGGAAGGGGAAACTTTATTGACACATTCCTGGGGTCAGATACATCACATTATCACACTGACAGAACCACAGGCACATAGACACAGGGAACAGAGCATACACAATGTCGGCACTAGTACAGTGTATATCCACTTTTCGCAGCAATGCAGGATGCTATTCTCCCATGGAGACGATCGTAGAGATGCTGGATGTAGTCCTGTGGAACGGCTTGCCATGCCATATCCACCTGGCGCCTCAGTTGGACCAGCGTTCGTGCTGGACGTGCAGACCGCGTGAGACGACGCTTCATCCAGTCCCAAACATGCTCAATGGGGGACAGATCCGGAGATCTTGCTGGCCAGGGTAGTTGACTTACACCTTCTAGAGCACGTTGGGTGGCACGGGATACATGCGGACGTGCATTGTCCTGTTGGAACAGCAAGTTCCCTTGCCGGTCTAGGAATGGTAGAACGATGGGTTCGATGACGGTTTGGATGTACCGTGCACTATTCAGTGTCCCCTCGACGATCACCAGTGGTGTACGGCCAGTGTAGGAGATCGCTCCCCACACCATGATGCCGGGTGTTGGCCCTGTGTGCCTCGGTCGTATGCAGTCCTGATTGTGGCACTCACCTGCACGGCGCCAAACACGCATACGACCATCATTGGCACCAAGGCAGAAGCGACTCTCATCGCTGAAGACGACACGTCTCCATTCGTCCCTCCATTCACGCCTGTGCGACACCACTGGAGGCGGGCTGCACAATGTTGGGGCGTGAGCGGAAGAGAGATGGTTGCGAATGGTCCTCGCCGATACCCCAGGAGCAACAGTGTCCCTAATTTGCTGGGAAGTGGCGGTGCGGTCCCCTACGGCACTGCGTAGGATCCTACGGTCTTGGCGTGCATCCGTGCGTCGCTGCGGTCCGGTCCCAGGTCGACGGGCACGTGCACCTTCCACCGACCACTGGCGACAACATCGATGTACTGTGGAGACCTCACGCCCCACGTGTTGAGCAATTCGGCGGTACGTCCACCCGGCCTCCCGCATGCCCACTGTACGCCCTCGCTCAAAGTCCGTCAACTGCACATAAGGTTCACGTCCACGCTGTCGCGGCATGCTACCAGTGTTAAAGACTGCGATGGAGCTCCGTATGCCACGGAAAACTGGCTGACACTGACGGCGGCGGTGCACAAATGCTGCGCAGCTAGCGCCATTCGACGGCCAACACCGCGGTTCCTGGTGTGTCCGCTGTGCCGTGCGTGTGATCATTGCTTGTACAGCCCTCTCGCAGTGTCCGGAGCAAGTATGGTGGGTCTGACACACCGGTGTCAATGTGTTCTTTTTTCCATTTCCAGGAGTGTATATTTTGGAAACTAGTCTCAAACTGCATATTTTATTCTCAAGCCTGGCCTACTGAGGCTGCACTGAAAGTGCCTATCTTAATGACAACCATGTAAAATTAGCAATACATGCGTCATAGAATGATTGTAGATAAATGTTACAATAAGCTCACTATACAAGTGAGAATGAATCTAAGTGACTTGACTTTACTTTTGACTTGACTTGACTTGTATAGTAAGCATATGTATATTATGATATTTATCTGTCACCATTGGGATGCATGTATTGCTAATTTTATGCGGTTGTCATTAATATCAGGCAGTTTCATTTTAGCCTCGTTAGGTCAGGCTTGAGAATGAACCAGTCAGTTCAAAACTAGCCACCAAAATATATGTACTTAACTGTGACATATTTGTAATAAACTTCTTCATGGATCATATCTTCATTAACAGTCAATGGTGTAGTACAGTGTTGAACATCTTTTTGAAGTCTAGGAAAATTGAATACGCTCGTACCTAATGTTTGCAAGATGTCATATATGAGTAAAGCGAAATGTGTTTCTCATGAATTGTCTTCCATGAATCAGTGCTCATTCTTTGAGAGAAGTTTGTTTTCACCTGAAATGTCATAATGCTGGAGTTTATAATATGCTCTGGGATCCTGCATCAGACGGACATTAGCAGTATTAGTCTAAAATTCTGTATGTTCAATCCGCTACTCCTTTTCTAAATAGGAATGACGTGTGCTCTTTTTCAGTCACGCAGAAATGCTCAGTCTGCAAGAGATTCATGATAAACATTATCTAACTGTGCACTGTATTCAGTGTAAAATATGACTGGAATTTCATCAGGGCCTGATGACTTGTTTTCCTATACTGTTGGTGCTAATATTAATATTTCTCATTTGTGAGTCTTTGTGGTAGTCAGATGTTGATATGTTAGTATCCTCATGTGTAAATATATTTTGAAATTCAGAATTTAATATTTCTCATGGCTTAAATTTCAGTACCATACAGACACACATGAGACTGAATGGGAGGTTTGGAGCCATTCATTTACTTTATATACCTCATAGGATTTTCTGGTAGATATTTTGCCAGGGTCTGACTATAAATTGTTGCAGGCTTCACATGTAGCCATCCTTATGGATGATTAAATTTTCTCTATCAGTTTCCCTCCAGTCTCTGTTGTAGTGAGAATGTAGTAGTCTCTGTTTCCACAACACTTCCTGAATGGTACCATTAAACCAAGGTGGGTTTTATGTCAACATATTGCTACCTTACGAAGTATATATTTATTTAGACTGCAGTTTATAATGTACTGTCAGCTATACCACATCTGTGTGGAATGTGGTGCATACCTAGCTTTTAGAGATTTAGATCATCTTCAACATTACAATAAAATCTTTTTGCATTTGTCGATGGGAGTGAAATACACTACCATGTTTCCAAAGAAGTATATTCATCTTTCCCAGTATTGGGCCACCATAAAGTAGGTAAGCAATTCTTGCCCGCCCCCCCCCCCCCCCCCCCTTCTCATTGTCAGACATCACCTCATCGACTAATTTAGTTGTACGTTTTATACGTGACGGTGGGTTTTATCATTCTATATAAGTTTTAGCGCATTTCCTTTGTCCCTTTGTGTTCTCCACTCTAATGCTTTTAGGCTGGATGTTTTAATGTGTCGCAGAGTGGCTGGCTTTTCCTTTTATTCTTGTGGTCGGCCAGCCACGGTCATCTGCTCTCTTGTTTTTATCCCATCTACGTGTTTCTTGCTTCTCTCTGTGGTTTTCTTTTCCTGTTTTGTCCACAGTAGTGTTGGTTGTCCTTGTGTCGTTCTTCTGGTTCTTCCTTTCTCCTGTTATTGTACTGTATGTCTTCTTTCTTTTCTTCTTTCCCTTGTGTAATTATTTTACTGGGAACGAGGGACCAATGATCTTGCAGTTTTTTAAACAAACAAACCAACCAACCAACCTACCGCTTTGTCAAGCACTCTTGATTGAGAGTGCAACACCTGCTCAATTCGATGACCTGAGTAACCACCCTTTGATACACTCTTTATATGTGTTGCAATACTTCATCAATGCTCTCCTTGTCTGAAAGTGTTTAAGCTATGTGGACCAGAACCTTTAACACCAAGTTTAATTGTGGCAGATGTTGGTGATGTAAGGTGTGGAGATAGATAGATCAGCTAAGGATCACTTATGCTGGCCCAATACCTAGGAAATTTGATAGACTCCTACAGAAACATGACTTCCAGTGTATTTTGCTATCATTGACAAAGACTAATGTTAAGAACAATCAAGGTCTCTGAAAGCTAGTGGTACAGTAATTCCATTCAATCGTGGAATGTCTTTCATCGGGCAGAGTATAAGAAAGAGACAAGGAGAGATGCAATGAACATAAACAACATGCCCAGCTTCAGCAACCAAGCAATCAGTTGTCACCAAGTACTGCCTCAAATATAATCATGAAACGAAATATGATGATACCAGTGTCATGCAGACACTACATTTATTAGGCAGTGCAGTTAAGGAGTCTGTCAAAATAAAGATGTTGAAAACCTGATACACCTTAATGGGGGTTTCAATTTAAACAAGGCTTGTGGTTTAATACTCAGTTATTAAGATCTCATCATTCATCACATTCACCACAGCTGACAAACACTGAAAGAATGTGTGTTTCATGTAATATCAGAGGAGCAGCTGAAAAACAAGAGCATCAAAGGGGGCAGTGGGTGACAGGAGTCAAACCTGATTATGAAGAGTGGTGCGAGACCAACAGTATTTCCCAGTCTGATTGGAGTACAGGCAGCGATTACATGTAACAATACAACTTGCAACACCTGAAGAAGACAGCTGACTCGGATGTTGAGATATTGTGCATAAAATAGAAACAACAATTCAGTACACATCTAGAACCACACTGCTGATCAAACATGATGAGAACATCTGAGAGATCACATCACCTAATTCCTTTTTCACTCCCTGTACTACCTTTTATTCTTCCTACTAGATCATATGCCCTTCATATTTATATCTCCCATAATATAATCCTTTTTCATAAAGAATCATTAATATCTTCCCCTTTTATTAAATAATAGTAATAGCAATATTAATAATAATTTGTCAGCATCAGAATGCCCCAAAACCACAAATTATCAGATGTCATACCATCATTCATCTCCTTCCCTGACTTAGGTTCCTCTCAATAACTGCAGTTTATGCAAACTATATTTGTTGCATGAAACTGAAAATAAGTTTACAAAAATTTTGAAAGTAATTGTAGTATGCCTGTAAGATTTTATGTGAAAAAGTTGTCAGTGGAGCCACAAGAAGTGACATTTGCTATTTCTCCTCTGCCACTCAGTAGTTGTGAGGTATGTTTCACTACTGGTAAACCTTTTATAATTTAAATGAGAAAATAATTGCCATCTGTCCTTTTGTTTGCTAAATATTCAACACAATAGGTAGGTAAAGTTCAGTAGAGGAATTTTCCTCATTTTCATCTAACAAATGATGTAAAGTAGAAGCTTTATTGAATGCAAATGTAAAAGATTTTCTTGTGACAAGTGAAAGTTTGTTCCAGACCAGGATTTGAACCCATGTCTTTTGCCTAACACAACCAGTTGCCTTAATCATCAGGCTTTCAGGGCATGGCTTCTGTTCTGACTCAAAAGTTTGAGTGGCACTGATACCTCCTATTCCTTCTGAACACTACAGCCAGAGGTTCTCCCACAAGGTATGTGGTAGTAGCATGGGTTTGGTGGAAGACAGTGGCATTTCCTGCCATAAGTATTAATATCAGTTGAATCAAATTCACGAAAATGAAATTTGTGGAGATACAATGACATTAAATGATATCAGTGTGTTGTTTTCGTTGTTGTTGTTGTTGTTGTTGTTGTTGCGGCTGCTGCTGCTGCTGCTGCTCTTCGTGCTAGTCTATCTTACCTCAATCTCCCTATGAAATTTTCAACCCCCAGATTTCTCTCCATTATGAAATTGACTATTTCATGATGCCTCACGGTGTATCCTAGCAGCTGATCCCTTCTTGTAGTCAAGTTATGCCACTAATTTCCTTTTTTTCCACAATTACTTACACGATCTACCCAGCAAATGTCCAGTATGCTTCTTTAGCACGTATCAAAAGCTTCAGTTCCGTTCTCGCCTGAACTGCTTATTGTCCACATTTCAGTTCCATACTCCCCTGCGGGTCCGGGGGTTAGAATAGTCCCGCGGTATTCCTGCCTGTCATAAGAGGCGATTAAAAGGAGTCTCCAACATTTCAGCCTTTATGTAATGGTCCCCTCTTCGGTTTGACCTCCACCTTTTCCAAATTTCTGTTGATAGTGCATGTCATTTGGGGAGGGACGCATTACATAGTGTTTTTTTTTGTTCGTCCATCATGCACCAAGATCTTGCATGCTACTTCTTGTTGTGTAACGGGCTTCGCATCCAACGTCTTATGAGTTGCCTCCTTCTCATCTCCTTTGCTACACCATCCTTCACGCCCACGACAGTTCTGGACCATTTCAACAGCCAAAATCCAGTGCAGTAGCCAGTCCGTCGTGGAGGAGTTGTCATGTACCCTCTTGGTGGTAGCCTCCTGGCAACACAGGGATCTCACTGCTGATGCCTGAGCTGAGATCTCCTCGCATATGCCAAGGAATAGGTGCCCATCCTTCTTGGGCACCGGGACTTCAGGCAATGGCTATCCCGCCAGGTGGACTGTGGGGAGAGCCCTGGTCGGATTGGGTGGCATCAGGACAGATGACCCGCAGTTAAATGGGTTAAATCAAATCAATCTGGTGTCGCTTGGCCCCAGCAGTCTCCAAGTGTGTCAGCCTCCACCCTTTCTTCTGCATTGCTCTCCAGAAAACTTGGTTTCCGGCGTTGCAAACCCCCGCTCTCCGTGGCTATCGGGGTTATTATATGAGGGGCATTTGAAAAGTCCGTGCAAAGTCTGAGAGATGGCACCACCAGCTTGTGTCGAGGTCATGTTTAGTTAGTAGCATCTTTGGAAAGAACACACACCAAGTTTCAGCCATATTGGTCTATTTCTTTGTGTTTGGCATTCGTGTGAGTCAAGGAAGTCGAGCGATTGTCAAAAAATGGATGAAAAAGGATTTCGTGTGGTGATTAAACATTACTTTATGGAAGTCAAAACGCCTCAGGAGACGAAAGAGAATCTTGATAAACATTACGGTGACTCTGCACCTTAGGTTAGAACAGTTTATAAGTGGTTTCAAAATTTTCAGAGTGGCCATATGGGCACAACTGATGCTGAACGTTCTGGGTGCCCTGTGGAGGTTACGACTCCAGAAATCATTGATAAATGATATGGTGATGGATGACAGAAGAGTTAAGGTGCGTGAGATTGCTAGTGCTGTGGGGATCTCAAATGAACGGGTACATAATATTTTGCTTAAACATTTGGACATGAGAAAGCTATCCGCAAGATGGGTTCCGCAGTTGCTCACGCTTGACCAAAAACGAAATCTTGTGAAGTGTTGCAAGGATGGTTTGCAGCTCTTCAGGAAGATTCCGCAGGACTTTAGAAGTGTCGTTTCGTTACTGTGGATGAAATATGGATAAATTACTATACTCCCGAGGCCAATGAACAATCTAAACAATTGGTTACCAAGGGAGAATCTACACCAAAAAAGGTGAAGACCATTCCGTTGGCTGGAAAGGTTATGGCGACTGTCTTTTGGGATTCGCAAGGGATAATCCTCATCTACTATCTGGAAAAGGGTAAAACTATTACAGGTGAATATTATTCATCGTTATGGGACCGTATGAAAACCGAGCTGCAAGAAAATCACCGGCGATTGGACCGCAAAAAAGTCCTTTTCCATCACGACAGTGCACCAGCACACACCTCAGCAGTTGTGGTCTCAAAATTAATGGAAATAGGATTCCAACTCATTTCACATCCCCCCTGTTCTCCAGACTTGGCTCCTTGGAACTACTATTTGTTCCCCAATTTGAAGAAATGGCTGGCGGGACAAAGATTTTATTCAAACGAGGTGGTGATTGCAGCAACTAATAGCTATTTTGCAGACTTGGACAGTTCCTATTATTCGGAAGGGATCAACAAATTAGAACAGTGTTGGACAAAGTGTATAAATCTAAAAAGAGACTGTGTCGAAAAATAAAAAAGGTTTACCCCAAACAAGTAAGTAGTTTTTATTTTTGCATGGGCTTTTCAAACGCCCATCGTAAGACCGGGCAGCTTATGAGAGGGTATCTGGTGGAGTCTGCGTCTACGTTCTCCACTCTCTTTGCAGTGAGCGTGTCCCTCTTCAAACACCCTTAGAGGCTGTCACTGTTAGGGTGTGGATGCCGCAAGGCTGTTATTGCCTGCAGCCTTTATCTTCCACCAGATGGTGATATCCCGCAGCATGTATTGGCTGCTCTGGTGGCCCAACTTCCGCCACCTTTTTTGTTACTGGGCAGCTTTAACGCCCATAACCCTTTGTGGGGTGATTGGTGGCAACAGGGCAAGGCACTGTCATTGAGCAGGTGTTCGCACAGCTCGACCTTTCTCTTGTAAATTTCACACACATTTCATTGTGGCGCATGGCACATACTCAGCCATCGACCTTTCGTTCTGTAGCCCTGGCCTTCTACCATCTGTCCATTGGAGTGTGGTCTTCGAATAAGGATGATTGTGCATCGTTCGCCTCCATTGCCGCTATTGCGCCTCTTTCTCATGACGCCATTGATATGATGGTTCACACGGTCACCACCGGCATCGTTCTGCAGCAGAATCTGCCGTCCCCTGTTCTTCCGGGTCCCCTTGGCAGATGACTGTGCCTTGGTGGTCACCAGAGATCGCTGAGGCGATTCAAGATCACAAGTGGGCCCTCCAATGTCATAGGAGGCACCCAAACCTTGACCACCTCATTGCCTTTAAGCACTTCCATGCCCCAGCCCATTGCCTTATTCGCCGCCAGAAGCAGGAGTGCTGGGAAGGGTATGTCTCCACCATTGGCATCCGTATCTCTCCATCGCAGGTTTGGACCAAGATTCGGCGACTCTATGGATATCAGACCCAAGTCAGCATAGCTGGGCTTTCCCTGAATGGAGCAGTCTGTACTGAATCACCCTCGATTGCAGAACTCTTAGCAGAGCATTATGCTCAGATTTCTGCTTCTACGAATTACGCACTGGCCTTCTGCTCCCTGAAAGCGTGGATGGAACATCGGAGCCTTTCATTCCATATGCGCCATCCCGAATCGTACAATGCTCCATACAATGAGTGAGAATTCCAAAGTGCCCTGGCTGCTTGCCCTGATACGGCTCCCGGGTCGGATCGCATCCACTATCAGATGCTCAAACACCTCTCGGTGGACTGGCAGTGACACCTCCTAGACCTCTTCAACCATATCTGGGTTGAGGGTTAGTTCTCATTTCAGTGGCAGGAAAGCATTATCATACCAGTGTTGAAGCCAGGCAAGAACCCACTGGAGGTGGACAGCTACTGCCCCATTAGCCTCACCAACGTTCTGTGCAAGTTGCTCGAACACATGGTGAGCCGGAGGTTGAGTTGGCTACTTGAGTCTCAGGGCCCTCTAGCTCCGTCTCAAGGTGGGTTCCGTCGGGTCGCTCTGCCACCGATAATTTGGTCTGCCTGGAGTCTGCCATCCGTATGGAATTTGCCCACCATCAGCATCTGGTTGCCATCTTTTTTGACATGTGGAAGGCATACAATACTACATGGCGACATCACATCCTCACCACGTTTCATGGGTGGGGTCTTTGGGGCCAGCTCCCAATTTTTGTTCAAAATTTTCTGTCGCTTCATTCCTTCCACGTGCAAGTTGGTCTCTCCCGTAGTTCCTCCTGAGTCAGGAGAATGGGGTCCTGCATGACTCTGCCTTGAATGTCTGCCTCTTTTTAGTTACTATCAATGGGCTAACTGCAGCTGTGGGAACGTCTGTATCAGCTTCTTTGTATGCTGATGACTTTTGCCTGTACTGTAGCTCCACTGGCATTGCAGTTGTTGAACGGCAACTACAGGGCACTATCTGCAGGGCACAGTCTTGGGACATCATGCACGGTTTCCACTTCTCGGCCACCAAGACTTGCGTCATGCGTTTCTGCCGGCGTCGCACTGTTCACCCTGAGCTATGGCTTTATCTTGACGGCGAAATTCTTTCTGTGGTGGAGACGTATCGGTTTTTGGGCTTGCTTTTTGATACCCGTTTGACTTGGCTCCCCCATATTCGGCAGCTTTATCAAACGTGCTGGCGTCATCTTAATGCTCTTCATTGCTTGAGTCACACCAGTTGGGGGTGGCGATCAGTCTACCCTTCTCCAACTTTATCACATGTTGATTTAGTCCCATCTCGATTATGGGAGCCTGGCTTATGTTTCAGCATTGCCTTCAGGGTTGCGGTTGCTTGACCCCAACCTTCACTGTAGGATCCGACTCACCATTGGAGCTTTCCGCACGAGCCCTGTCGACAGCCTATTTGTGGAAGCCGGTGTCCCTCCATTGCGGATCTGGCGCCAACACTTGCTGGCCGCTTATGCTGTGCATGTTTGTAGCTTTTCCGGGCATGCCAATTATCGTCTCCTGCTCCCCAACTTGGTCGTCTATCTTCCGGAACGGCGGCTCCGGTCAGGGTGTCTGATTGCGATCCGTGTCCAGTCTCTCCTCTCTGGCCTTGAGTTTTTCCCTCTCTCGCCTCCTTTCCGGGCCCATCTTCGTATACCCCCGTGGAGTGTGCCCCGTCCATGCCTTCAGCTGGATTTGGCGCAAGATTCGAAAGACTCAGTCCCTCCTAAGGCCCTCCGCCGCCACTTTCTTTCCATCCTTCCCGCATTTGTGGCTCTGCCATAGTCTATAACGATGGTTTGATGGTTGCTGGTCGAGTTGGTTATGCTTTCACTCTTGGGGATTGCTCTGAACAATGCTCGTTGCTGGATGGCTGCAGTGTTTTCACTGCGGTGCTGGTAATCATCTCTCCCGCCCTCGAGTATGTCCACTCCTGCCCAGGTGAGTCCTTCATCATCTGTAGTGATTCCCTGAACAGTTTACGAGCTATTGACCAGTGTTTTTCTTGCTCTCATATGGTAATGAGTATCCAGGAGTCCGTCCATACTCTTGCCCATTGCGACTGCTCCATGGTTTTTGTGTAGACCCCGGGTCATGTCGACATCCTAGGTAATGAACAGGTTAACAGGCTGGCCAAACAGGCTGTCAGTGCACTGGCCCTGGAGTGTGGCCTTTTGAAGTGTGATCTCCAGTCAGTTTTGCGGCAGAAGGTCCTTGGTACCTGGAGTGATGAATGGCGCACCCTGCCTTCACCCAACAAACTTCGGGTCATCAAGGACACTACTGGTGGGTGACGCTCCTCCTTGTGGGCCTCTCGCAAGGACTCCATTGTACTCTGCCAGTTACACATTGGCTACACCTGGCTGACGCACGGTTATTTATTGCGCCGCGAGGACCCATCTCTCTGTCCTGTGGTTCGGTGTTGATAATTTTCCACATTTTGTTGGACTGTCCACTTTTAACTACGCTCAGGCAGTCGTTTGCGCTGCCTGGTACGCTCCCTGCATTTTTAACGGGTGACACTGCCATGGCATGCTTAGTTTTAAGTTTTAGTCGCGCAGGGGGCTTTTTTCGCTCGATCTGAGGATTGCGTCTTTTTTGTGTTGTCTTGCCTTTGGCTTACAGTTTCAGATTGGGGTCTTTAATGTGTCTTTTGGGGGTTGGCTTTTCCTATTTTGTTTCCATGTTCGGCCAACCACTGTGTGTGTTTAATTCCTCTTTTCTGGTCTTTGTCTATGTCTTTTTTGTTCTGTGTCATCCCTTGTCATCTCTGTTGCTTGTTTTTCTTCCTTCTGGGTGTTTCATGGTCGTGGAAAAAGGGACCGATAGCCTTTGTAGTCTGGTCCCTTCAGCCCCCCACAAACCAACCAACCAACCATGAGTTCCAT
Source organism: Schistocerca piceifrons (assembly GCF_021461385.2). Classification (NCBI taxonomy): domain Eukaryota; kingdom Metazoa; phylum Arthropoda; class Insecta; order Orthoptera; family Acrididae; genus Schistocerca; species Schistocerca piceifrons. The sequence continues at coordinate 769,929,589 of NC_060138.1, read as the reverse complement.
AAATGTGTACACTTCAGACAAATACCGTAAGGAAAGGCTTCATACCAGTTACCTTAGAAGTTAATAAGCTCCGCTTTTTCATAAATGTTTTTCTTGTCATATCCAGTCTGTATTTTATATCCTCTCAAAACAGCCATCATCAGTTATTACACTGCGCAAATAACAAAGCTGATCTACTACTTTTAGTTTCTCATTTCCCAAGTGGCCAAGGTGAGTGGGAAAAGGCACTGTAGCAGCGACCTTGCATCATCATGGTGGGAGTGCCTCTTCCCACTCACCTTGGCCACTTGTATGCAGTCACTCATTGAAGAGGAGCTACCTCTACAAGATACCAATATATGCCACTAATGTTGGTGCCATGGCTCATGCAGCAAACCCATGGGCCCAGTGCAAAGTGCAGAAATCAGCAAATCAGGGTACCAGCACATGCTGCAGCAAGCTCAATAGATGCGAGGACTGCCTGACTCAATACCGGCCACTCCACTGTCGGGCAAGGGTGTGATCACCTTCCCACAATGCTGCAGAAACAATGTATAAATTGAAAATAAAGTGAATTTTGACAGCTTCTTCTTCCTGGGCCTCATTGGCCTTTTACCCAGTCTCATCTCTTGGCTATCCAGCTCCCTGACAATGTAGTAACCCAATGCCACTCCCGGGGTTGGGTATGAAGGACACAAAAAGGATGCAGTAATTGAGGAGGGAATGAACAGAGCTGTGGTCCATCCCCAATGTTATCCCATCTATGCACTGAGCAAGCAGTACAAGAAATCTAGGAGAATTTTGAAAAGGAAAATAAAGTTCAGGAATAAGAAATAATAACTTTGAGGTTTGTCGATGACTTGTAATACTGTCAGAGACAGCTAAGGATGTGGAATAGCAGTTGAGCAGAATGGATGTCTTGAAAAAGAGTTTATAATATCAATGTTAACAAAAGTAAAACTAAGGTAATGGAATGCACTTGGAGTTTAACGTGGTTCTGAGACAATTAGATTGGGAAATGAGAAACTAAAAGTAGTAGATGAGCTTTGTTATTTGCGCAGTGAAATAACTGATGATGGCTGTTTTGAGAGGATATAAAATAGAGACTGGATATGACAAGAACTTCTACACACTGCTTAAACCCGACTGCCTCCACCTGAAAATCTATTCCTACCCCGCACAATGTATAGCATGGTGAGTTCCATCACCACGTGTGCCTCTGTGTCTTACAAAACTTTTACTTCCTTCCCTTCACCACACCCACTAATGCACAGTCCTCCTCTGCATGCATACTTGTTGCATCTAATTTTAATGGGAATGCCTTTGGCGGATTTCAGGTTCCCTATTGCATTTAATGGCTGCTTGCTTCCTCCCGTCCACGCCTAATACTATTCCCATAATGCTGTTAACACCACCTCTATTCCACTGAGGTTGGCAGCTCTGCTTTCGCACATGCCCTGTACACCAACAACTGTAATGCTTCACATTTGCAGTGAATATGCCACGCATATTCCCACACCGATCAACACACCAATCTCTTCACTCTCCGTCTCTAGATGGAAATCCGTAGGTGCCCCTGTGTACGCCTTTCTTGACATATCCAGTGGCAGACCCCTTAGGAACACATTGAGCCCCCTCTGCTTGACCTCTTGCAGCAAAACTGCATCATCAACCTGAGGAAGTTCATATGTTCATACATTCACTTGCCTTATTCTGCCATAAAATCTTCCATGGCTTCCCCTTGCCTCTTTTTAATAGTGGTCGACTGTTCCCAAAAGAATCTGACACTATTCTGTTTTGTATACCTATGCAGAAGTGCCTGTTTCAACTGCCGAAAAGTCTCCACCTTATTCAGTGCTTCCCTGCATCTTAAAAAAGTCTTTGCCCGTACCATTAAATGTAACTTGTCAGGTCCTCCACAAATGGCATCACATTCTCAGGCAACCTTTCAGGAAAGGGTTCACAAAGTTACAGCAACTGGATCTATTACAATATTCAGAGCCATGAGCAATGCTAACTACTCATCTCCAGCTGTAATCTCACTAAGCAAGACCTTATTTTCTGCTCTCCATTGCACTAACTCATTAACTAATGTCTGAACTGCCTCTAGCCCAGTGACACAATCTGCCTCTGACTCTGCCATTTCAACACTTCTATCCTTTATTCAAACACGATACAAATATGAAATTATGAAATACGTGGTCTGTTCAAACAAATTCTAGAACATTCGTAATTTCCCGCCAGTGGTGGGTGTGTTGGAGCGAAATGCAGTTGGCATCTCTCACATGCCTGTGTTTAATGTGTAACTGCTGGAGGTTTCATCATTGTGTGCTGTTAGTTATTGTTCAGTGCTGTACTGAATAGAACATTGTGTCTCACAGTTTGTGAATTTCGAGATGGAAGAGTTAGCGGATCAACGCATCTGCATTAAATTTTGCATGAAACTCAAGAAAACCTTTACAGAGACACACCGAATATGCAAGAAGCCTACAGTGAAGAGTGCTTAAGCCATGTTGGTGTTACAAATGATTCACACAGTTTTGAAAATGACCATACAGAAGTTAAAGATGACCCTCGTTCAGGGCGTCCTTCAACGACTATCGGCGACGCTCATGAAGGAACGTCAATGAAATTGTAAGTGCCAATTGAAGACTGACTGCCCAAGAGATTGCAGAAGAATGTAACATTGGTTCATGTCATGAAATCCTGACACAGCGTCTTGGAATGCATCTTGTTGCTGCCAAGTTCGTCCCATGGCTCATGAGTCAAGGCCAGAAAGACCTTCAACTTGCTATCTGTGAATGGTGATAAGACATGCATCTAATTATGGCATTTAGATCGAGATTCGGTCTTTACGATGGGTTGGTAAAGGTTGTCCCAGACCAAAGAAAGCTTGTCAGGTCAGGTCAAATGTCAAAGCCGTGCTAATAGTTTTCCTTGACTTTGAAGGATTAGTTCATCATGAGTTCTTGCCACAGGAACAAACTGATAAACAATGGTACTATTAGGATGTGTTGCAACACCTTTGAGAAAGAAATGGCCTGAAATGTGGTGATACAATTCGTGGCTCTTGTATCACCATAACACACCCACACATTCATATGAAATCACTGTGCTGCCTCATTCTCCACACTCTCCAGACCTGGCCCCTGTGGACTTTTTTTTTTATTTCCAGAGTTTAAAACCCCATTTAAAGGATGAAGATTTGCAACGATAGACAAGATGAAAGAAAATTCGCAGATGACACTTTGCGCGATCCGGCCATAGGCGTACCAAGACTGCTTTTGGAAGTCGAAACGGTGTATCAACTCTGAAGGAGAGTATTTTAAAGGATACCATGCACAATAAGTAAAAAGTAAGTGTAGAAAAGTTCTGTGGACAAAGTTCTGGCATTTTTTGAACAGACCTTTTAATTACCAACTAACAAAAAGAAAACAATTATGTCATGCACTTTATCATCAGCCATGTTGATTTTCTACGTTATTTCACACCATGACCAAAGCAATGGCACACAAAACAAGCTACAGATACAGATTCAGCACACAGTGCAGAATACCCAAGTAGGTAACACTTCACACTCTCTATTTACTGTTGCCGTGAAATACGAACACATCATCCATTTCTTCTGGTGTAAACAAAGTAACCAACATGTTATGATGGCACACTCCCTTAGATCCAATGTGTGGCACACACATAAAAGTAACGAACGCTTCCTCTGGTCACCCCATCGTGATGATACTGCAGATTGTGGTCCGGACGTTGCACTGCATGGACGACGTACCCTCTTCTGCCCACTGAAGGCTACGTCAGTACTTCTGACACCACTTTATAACTGACTCCAGGGATGATATGGGGCAGCAACATTGTCAGGCAGTTTGGTAGCTGCGTAGACAATGCACCTCCTGCTGTCCAACAAAGATGGTGACAGTACTTCTGATACCACTTTGTAGCTGACCCAAAGGGTGGCTTGGGGCAGCTGCATTGTCAGGAGGCTTGGCAGCTGGGAGATGAGACTGGGTAGCAGGCTGATGAGGCCCAGGAAGAAGTCGCTGTCAAAATTAACATTTTATTTCCAACTTAGACATTGGTTCAGTAGTGCGTTGGGGAGGCAGTCATACACTTGCCCCAAAGGAGTGGGCCAGAAGTCAGGTGGCAGCTAGAGTCCAACAAGCTGGTTGCAACACTTGTTGTCATCCTGCTTTGCTGACATCTGCACTCAGTGCCAGGCCTGTGGCTATGTTGCGAGAGCTGTGCCACTGGCGACAGCGGTGCTTGCAGGAATCTTCCAGAAACAGCCGCTCTTCAATGAATGACCACGCCCAGGTGTCTTTGTAAGGTGGCTGCTGTGCCGGGGGTGTGACCTGCTGCCTTCTGGCAGGAGTTCGACTGCTGCTGGAATGGACTGGCAGGTCCACTGTGCTGTGGCACCAAGTGCAATGGGCAGACGTAGTGCAAAAAGCAAGTATCCCAATAGGGTTAGAACCTGTGGCTGCGGCTGGGGGCTCTATTTTGTCTTCTAGTCTGGTGTACCACCTGCATCTTGGTGGTGCTGATGGAGTGCCAATGCTTCTGCAACAAAATCAATGGTTATTTATACCAGATAGCAGCACACTTGTTTTGCCAAGGCACTGCTCCTGAGCACATAGTTGGCAACACCACTGAAACCCCAGTGATGGAGACATTGCCTTGCCTGTGCTTCTCATTACCATGCCGCTAGAAAGTTGTGCCAAGCAAGGTTACCCACCCTAGTAATTTTCCATACTTGTCGCCTTAACACATATGTCTTCGTGCCACACTCACCAGCCACTAGCAGTGAATGCAATGTTCCACTGCACCTGCTCACAAATTTTACTCTTAATCTGGTAGTTCTACACCTTCGACTCTTACAGATGAAGTTTGCTTTCTGTACATGTTGTAATAACCTTTTGCTCCCTGTATTTTGTGCCTGCTACCATCAGAATTTTAAAGAGTATTACAGTCAACATTTTCAAAAGCATTCTCTAAATCTACAAATGCTATAAACTACGTTTGCCTTTGTTCAGCCTACCTACCAAGGTAAGTTGTAAGGTCAATATTTCCTCGTGTGTTCCTACATTTCTCCAGGTCCTACATTGATTTTTACTGAGGTTGGCTTCTACATATCTTCCTTTCTTCTGTAAATACTTTGTCAGTGTTTTTGAATCATGACTTGGTGTGTATATTGTGAAAAATGAAAATTTGCCCTATAGCAGTATTCAAAATTTCATTTTTTCCTGTCTGCTTGTGTCTGTGTATGTGCGGATGGATATGTGTGTGTGTGCGCGCGAGTGTATACCTGTCCTTTTTTCCCCCTAAGATAACTCTTTCCGCTCCCGGGATTGGGATGACTCCGTACCCTCTCCCTTGAAACCCACATCCTTTCGTCTTTCCCTCTCCTTCCCGCTTTCCTGATGAAGCAACCGTTTGTTGCGAAAGCTTGAATTTTGTGTGTATGTTTGTGTTTGTTTGTGTGTCTATCGACCTGCCAGCGCTTTTGTTTGGTAAGTCTCATCATCTTTGTTTTTAGATATATTTTTCCCACGTGGAATGTTTCCCTCTATTATATATATATGAGGGAAACATTCCACGTATGTTTGTGTTTGTTTGCATGTCTATCGACCTGCCAGCGCTTTTGTTTGGTAAGTCTCATATATATATATATATATATCACACAGACATACATACAAAATTCAAGCTTTCGCAACAAACTGTTGCCTCATCAGGAAAGAGGGAAGGAGAGGGAAAGACGAAAGGATGTGGGTTTTAAGGGAGAGGGTAAGGAGTCATTCCAATCCCGGGAGCGGAAAGACTTACCTTAGTGGGAAAAAAGGACGGGTATACACTCGCACACACACACATATCCATCCACACATACACAGACACAAGCAGACATATTTAAAGACAAAGAGTTTGGGCAGAGATGTCAGTCGAGGCGGAAGTGCAGAGGCAAAGATGTTGTTGAATGACAGGTGAGGTATGAGTGGCGGCAACTTAAAATTAGCGGAAATTGAGGCCTGGTGGATAATGGGAAGAGAGGATATATTGAAGAGCAAGTTCCCATCTCCGGAGTTCGGATAGGTTGGTGTTTGTGGGAAGTATCCAGATAACCCGGACGGTGTAACACTGTGCCAAGATGTGCTGGCTGTGCACCAAGGCATGTTTAGCCACAGGGTGATCCTCATTACCAACAAACACTGTCTGCCTGTGTCCATTCATGCGAATGGACAGTTTGTTGCTGGTCATTCCCACATAGAATGCGTCACAGTGTAGGCAGGTCAGTTGGTAAATCATGTGGGTGCTTTCACACGTGGCTCTGCCTTTGATCGTGTACACCTTCCGGGTTACAGGGCTGGAGTAGGTGGTGGTGGGAGGGTGCATGGGACAGGTTTTACACCGGGGGCGGTTACAGGGGTAGGAGCCAGAGGGTAGGGAAGGTGGTTTGGGGATTTCATAGGGATGAACTAAGAGGTTACGAAGGTTAGGTGGACGGCGGAAAGACACTCTTGGTGGAGTGGGGAGGATTTCATGAAGGATGGATCTCATTTCAGGGCAGGATTTGAGGAAGTCGTATCCCTGCTGGAGAGCCACATTCAGAGTCTGATCCAGTCCCGGAAAGTATCCTGTCACAAGTGGGGCACTTTTGTGTTTCTTCTGTGGGAGGTTCTGGGTTTGAGAGGATGAGGAAGTGGCTCTGGTTATTTGCTTCTGTACCAGGTCAGTAGGTTAGTTGCGGGGTGCAAAAGCTGTTTTCAGGTTATTGGTGTAATGGTTCAGAGATTCAGGACTGGAGCAGATTCATTTGCCACGAAAACCTAAGCTGTAGGGAAGCGACCGTTTGATATGGAATGGGTGACAGCTGTCAAAATGGAGGTACTGTTGCTTGTTGGTGGGTTTGATGTGGACGGATGTGTGAAGCTGGCCATTGGACAGATGGAGGTCAACGTCAAGGAAAGTGGCATGGGATTAGGAGTAGGACCAGGTGAATCTGATGGAAACAAAGGAGTTGAGGTTGGAGAGGAAATTCTGGAGATCTTCTTCACTGTGAGTCCAGATCATGAAGATGTCATCAATAAATCTGTACCAAACTTTGGGTTGGCAGGCTTGGGTAACCAAGAAGGCTTCCTCTAAGCGACCCATATATAGGTTGGCATATGAGGGGGCTATTCTGGTACCCATGGCAGTTCCCTTCAATTGTTGGTATTTCTGGCCTTCAAAAGTGAAGAAGTTGTGGGTTAGGATGAAGCTGGCTAAGGTAATGAGGAAAGAGGTTTTAGGTAGGGTGGCAGGTGATCGGCATGAAAGGAAGTGTTCCATCGCAGCGAGGCACTGGACATGCGGGATATTTGTGTATGAGGAAGTGGCATCAATGGTTACAAGAATGGTTTCCGGGCGTAACAGATTGGATAAGGATTCCAGGTGTTTGAGAAAGTGGTTGGTGTCTTTGATGAAGGAGGGAAGACTGCATGTAATGGGTTGAAGGTGTTGATCTACGTAGGCAGAGATACGTTCTGTGGGGGCTTGGTAACCAGCTACAATGGGGCGACCGGGATGATTGGGTTTGTGAATTTTAGGAAGTAGGTAGAAGGTAGGGGTGCAGGGTGTCGGTGGGGTCAGGCGGTTGATGGAGTCGAGTGAAAGGTTTTGTAGGGGGCCTAAGGTTCTGAGGATTCCTTGAAGCTCTGCCTGGACATCAGGAATGGGATTACCTTGGCAAACTTTGTATGTAGTGTTGTCTGAAAGCTGACGCAGTCCCTCAGCCACATACTCCCAACGATCAAGTACCACGGTCATGGAACCCTTGTCTGCCAGAAGAATGACAATGGATCGGTCAGCCTTCAGATCACGGATAGCCTGGGCTTCAGCTGTGGTGATGTTGAGAGTAGGATTAAGGTTTTTCAAGAAGGATTGAGAGGCACGGCTGGAAGTGAGAAATTCCTGGAAGGTTTAGAGAGGGTGATTTTGAGGAAGAGGAGGTGGGTCCCGCTGTGACGGAGGATGGAACTGTTCCAGGTAGGGTTCAGTTTGGATTGTGTCTTGAGGAGTTGGATCATTAGGAGTAGGATTAGGGTTATTTTTCTTCGTGGCAAAGTGATATTTCCAGCAGAGAGTACGAGTGTAGGACAGTAAATCTTTGACGAGGGCTGTTTGGTTGAATCTGGGAGTAGGGCTGAGGTGAGGCCTTTGGATAGCACAGAGGTTTTGGATTGGGAGAGAGGTTTGGAGGAAAGATTAACTACTGAATTGGGGTGTTGTGGTTCCAGATTGGGTTTATTAGAATTCTGAGTTGGAAGTGGGAGGTTAAGTAGATGGGAGAGACTGGGTCTGTGTGCAATGAGAGGAGGTTGAGGTTTGTTGGAAAGGTTGTGGAGGGTGAGTGAGTTGCCTTTCCGGAGGTGGGAAACCAGGAGATTGGATAGTTTCTTTGAGGTGGAGGGAGGCAAGCTGTTCTAATGTGTGGTTGGCTGTAGGAGGATGCTCTGAACAGCCGGTGTGGATGTGGGAGAGGAAAGATTGAGGACTTTTATTAGGGATAGGAGTTGACGGGTGTGTTCATTGGCTGAGTTGATGTGTAGGTGAAGGATTAGGCGGGTGAGGGCTATGGATTGTTCAGTTTGGAACTGGTATGGGGACTGATGGAAAGAAGGGTTACAGCCAGAGATGGGAACTTTAAGTGTGAGGCCTTTGGGGGTGTTGCCAAATGACAGACAAGCCTGAGTAAATAAAATATGGTAGTGTAATCTGGCTAAGGCGAAGGCATGTTTGTGGAGGGAATGTAAATAAAACTTAATGGGGTCGTTGTGGGAAATGAGATCCATCCTTCAAGAAATCCTCCCCACTCCACCAAGAGTGTCTTTCCGCCGTCCACCTAACCTTTGTAACCTCTTAGTTCATCCCTATGAAATCCCCAAACCACCTTCCCTACCCTCTGGCTCCTACCCCTGTAACCGCCCCCGGTGTAAAACCTGTCCCATGCACCCTCCCACCACCACCTACTCCAGCCCTGTAACCCGGAAGGTGTACATGATCAAAGGCAGAGCCACGTGTGAAAGCACCCACGTAATTTACCAACTGACCTGCCTACACTGTGAAGCTTTCTATGTGGGAATGACCAGCAACAAACTGTCCATTCGCATGAATGGACACAGGTAGACAGTGTTTGTTGGTAATGAGGATAACCCTGTGGCCAAACATGCCTTGTTGCACGGCCAGCACATCTTGGCACAGTGTTACGCCGTCTGGGTTATCTGGATACTTCCCACTAACACCAACCTGTCAGAACTCTGGAGATGGGAACTTGCCCTTCAATATATCCTCTCTTCTCGTTATCCGCCAGGCCTCAATCTCCGCAAATTTCAATTTGCCGCCACTCATACCTCACCTGTCTTTCAACAACGTCTTTGCCTCTGTACTTACACCTTGACTGACATCTCTGCCCAAACTCTTTGCCTTTACAAATGTCTGCTTGTGTCTGTGTATGTGCGGATGGGTATGTGTGTGTGTGCGAGTGTATACCTGTCCTTTTTTCCCCCTAAGGTAAGTCTTTCCGCTCCCGTGATTGGAATGACTCCTTACCCTCTCCCTTAAAACCCACATCCTTTTGTCTTTCCCTCTCCTTCCCTCTTTCCTGATGAAGCAACCGATTGTTGCGAAAGCTTGAATTTTGTGTGTATGTTAGTGTTTGTGTGTCTATCGACCTGCCAGCACTTTCGTTTGGTAAGTCACATCATCTTTGTTTTTAGATATATTTTTCCCACGTGGAATGTTTCCCCCTCTATATATATATATATATATATATATATATATATATATATATATATATAGAGAGAGAGAGAGAGAGAGAGAGAGAGAGAGAGAGAGAGAGAGAGAGAGAGGTGAACTAGAAAGCAACTGGAAATCTAGTGTGAAAATAGTCGAAAAATTGGAATTGGTAAACAACGATGTGCACAAAGGTTAGGTGGTTGTGTTGCCTCCAAAACACATTAAAGGGTGGAGAAATTCGGGAAAATTTCGAAAAACTGCGTGTAAATGTATTAAAAAGAGTGGTTTTGCGGTGGCAGTTTATGAAAATGAGGCTGACAATTGTCTGACGAAGAAATAACGACGTTGAAACCTGTGGGAAGCGGCTAAAAAATGATCGGTGATGTGGGAAAAACGGAAATGGAAATAAAGCTAAAGTTGTTAGAACTAGCCGAAAGGTTGTTTAATAGGCAAAAGGCACTGTTAGTGAACTGGGAACGGTGGATTTTTTAGCAGCGGCAGTGTTGAAAGCGGAAATAAATTTTTTTGGTTATGGTTTGGAAGTAAGTTACGTATTATTGAGCATGAACAACAGGGGTGACATACTAGGGCATGTATTAAAAATCTGAAATACTGCATTGATAATGGCTATTTACTAGCCGTAATGTGGATTAGCTTTAATAGAGCCAGAAAGGAAACGACTGATTGCTGTTCTCCATCATTTTGAAAGTCATATCACAGTCATTGAATGCATTCTACATTCATAATGGAAGCACTTTGATGAAGTATACTGTTCATCACAGTGGTACTTACCTTTCGGTTGTTCAACAGTATTGTACTTAATATAGTGCTGCCAATCAGGATGTAAAGTTTTGCACCATTAGTAATCATTCTCCTAAAATTCTCATTTTCACCAATAGCTTAACTGTTTAGTCACATACAGAGGAATCTAGAAAAATGTACACACCCTTTGATAGTTAATATCTTTGGAACAAAATGACATATCATTGCAATTTTGCATGGTGGCATAGTCCATCGTTTTCTCGACAGATCTTGGAGTGTGTTTTCCAGCAGATGACAGTACAGCAATAAATGATACAAGATTGTCATTTGAGTAATGCAAGGACTTACAGAAGTGATATTGGAAGTGTGAAAACATGATGGAGGTACAATGGGAATGGTGTAATGTGTACGGAGCTTCGCCACCAACACGTACAGTTATTTAGCATATTCTGGAAAAATTTGAAGCTGATGGTACTGTTCAGGATGTGCATAAGGAAAGATCTGGCCAACCAAAAACATGAACAAGTCCAGCTTCTAGCACTGCTGTTTTGCAACATTTTACTGGGGCACCTCAAAAATCTGTGAAGCAGGGTGTACGTGAAAGTTGGTAAGCCAATCAAGCATATGATGAATTCTGAAGGTTGCGAAGTGGAAAGTGCACATTCTATGATTGCCCACAGTGTGAACGAGGAGAACCTGGATCGAAGGATGGAGTACTACGAGTGATTTGAAGGCATGCTTTGCAAGGATGAACGGTTTGCAGGGATGGTTACTGCTGTAACAAAGTGCAATTCAAACAGAACGGTTCTGTAAACTGCCAGAGCATCGTGACCTGGGCTCCTGAAAATTCTTACATTCATGTAGAGAAACATATTAATCTACCGGATGGTAGTGGACGGGTGAGGTGTATCTACATATACATCATACTCTGCAAGCCACCTAATGGTGTGTGACGGAGGGTACTTTCAGTACCACTGTCTGATCCCTCCAACCTCGTTTCACTCGCGAATAGTGCATGCGAAGAATGATTGTTGGTAATCCTCTGTATTGGCTCTAATTTCTTGAATTTTCTCCTCGTGGTCAATAAGCAAGACATATTTAGGGAGACGTAATATGTTGTCTGACTCCTCCTGAAAAGTGCTGTCCCAAAATTTCAATAGTAACTCTCTCTGTGACGCATAATGCCTGTCTTGTAATGTTTGCCAGTGGAGTTTGCTTAGCATCTCCATAATGCTCTCTTGCCAGCTATATGATCCCGTGACGAAACGCGCCGCTCTTCATGGGATCTTCTCTATCTCCTCTATCAGTCCTACCTGATAGGGATCTCAGATAGATGAACAATACTCAAGAATCAGGCAAACAAGGGCCTTATAAGCCACTTCTTTCATGGATGAGCTACATTTCCTTAAGATTCTTCCAATGAATCTGAGTCTGGTGTCTGCTTTTTCCACTAGCTGTTTTATATGGTCATTCCACTTAAGGTCGCTCTGGGTAGCTACACCTGGATATTTTATGGCAGACTCGGTCTCCAGCTGTTTGTCATGAATAGTGTAGCTGTACACCAGTGGATTTCTTTTCATATGTATGCACAATATGTTACATTTATTTACATTCAGGGTCAACTGCCAGAGCCTGCACAAATCATCAATTCTCTGCAGGTCATTCTGCAAATTCTTACTATCTTCTGGCTGTGCTACTTTGGTACAGACAACTGCATCATCTGCGAATAGTCTTAAAGAGCATCCGACACTTTCTAATAGAATATATTGTAAACAGCAACGCTCCTATCACACTTCCCAGTGGTACCATCTGTCGATTTTATTCTGTTAAGAGTGATGTGTTGAGTTCTATCTGCTAGAAAGTCTTGAATCAAATTGCAAGTCTACTCCGACACACTATAAGCTCGTCCCCCCCTCCCCCAATTAAACAGCAATTCAGGATGTGTCAAATGCTTTACTTAAATTAAGGAACATGGCGTCAACCTGAGTGCCATTATCCATTGCACTGTGGTTCTCATGGAGGAATAGGGTGAGCTGAGTTTTGCAGAATCTCTGTTTGTGGAATCCATGATGATTTTTATAGAGGAGATGTTCGTTTTCTAAAAACATCATAATTCTTGAGCATAAAACATGTTCCATAATTGTACAACAGATTGATGTCAATGATATAGGTATATAATTATGTGGATCTGTCTTACGGCCCTTTTTGGAAACAGGAATAACCTACACTTTTTTCCAGTCTTTAGGTACCTTTCGTTGCTCAAACGATCTACGATAAATTACTGCTAGAAGGGAAGCAAGTTCTTTCGCATAACCTTTATAGAATCTTATTGGTATCTCGTCTGGTCCTGACACTTTTCCACTAATAAGCAATTGTAGCTGCTTTTCATTTCCGTGATCAGTTATCTCAATATCTGCCATTTTGACGTTCACACAACAATTGAAAGGAGGGCTAGTGTTATGATCTTCTGCGGTGAAACAACTTCGGAAGACTGAATTCAGTATTTCAGCCTTCTCTCTGTTATCTTCCGTTTTGGTGCCAGTGTAGTGCTGAGAGAATTAATAGATGATTTTGACCCGCTTACTGATTTTACATAAGACCAAAATCTCTTAGGGTTTTTACTAAGGTCGGTTGACAACTTCTTACTTTCATAATCATTGAATGCTTCTCTCATTGCTCTCCTTACGCTCATTTTCACTTCATTCAGCTTTTGTTTGTCAGCTAGGTTTTTACTTGTTTCGAATCTGAGATAAAGCGCTCTTTGTTTATGTAGCACTTTTCTAACATGGCTATTAAACCATGGTGGATCTTTCCATCCCTTAAAATCTTACTCAGAACATACTTGTCTAGGACACATTGAACGATGTCTTTGAATTTTTTCCATTTGTTCCCCCCATCTTCGTCCTCATCACCAAATATTTGATGCTGACTGCTGAAATATTCTGAAATTTGTATCCTGTCACCCTTGCTGAGCAAATATATCTTCCTACCTTTCTTAACATTCCTTGTAGGAACCATCGTCATAGTTGCTGTCACAACCTTATGATTGCTGATACCTTCATCTGTGTTAACTGATTCGATAAGTTCAGTTCTGTTTGCTGCCAGGAGGTCTAAGACGTTACCCTCTTGAGCTGCTTCTCTACCTGCTCAAGGTAATTTTCGGACAACACATCCAGAACAATGCCACAAGAATCCCTGTCTCTGGTGCCATTCTTGATGGCGAAACACTCCCAATCTATACCTGGTAAGTTGAAGTCACCCCCTATTACTACGGCATGATCAGGAAAACTACTAATGCTATTCTGCAAGTTCTGTCTGAAGCACTCTCAAACTACAGATCCTGACCCAGGTGGTCTGTAGAAACATCCAGTCACCATTCTTTGATATTCGGTTTCACCCAGATTAATTTACATTCAGAATCCGTGATAAACTCACTAGATTTTATCGAATTTTTTACTGCAATGAACATGCCACCACCATTGGCGACTAACCTTTTCTTATGATTAACTTTCCAATCTGAACTTAGGATTTTGTTGTCATTGACATCTGGTTTCAACCAGTGTTCTGTTCCTAATACTATGTGTGCATTGCAAGCTTCAGTAAGTGATAATAATTCTGGGACATTTCCTCGGATGCTCCTGCAGTTTACTAAAATATTATTAATCTTCTCCGTCTCTGATCTATGAGGACCAAGGTTCTCTGCACTGTGGCTGATTTAACAGGCAAATTGTCTTTGGTCCCAAGGGAGGGGTTGCCTAACAAAAAAAAGCCCGATGTGCACGCCACATGTACCCTAGCAGCCACTTCCTGCATGTAGTGCACGACTGACCTATTAAGGAGAACCGTACAATTCTGCACCCGATAGTGGAGGTCGAGAAATTCACATCCGATACTATCGCAGAGTTGTCTGAGCCTCTGCTTTAGACCTTCCACTCTACTCCAAACCAGAGGACCGCAATCAACCCTGGGTACGATGCTACAAATACAGCTTAGCCTGCACCCTGCATGTGTTGCTAGTTGCCTTCACGAAATCAGACAGCTGCCAAAGGAGCCAAGGATGGCCTCGGATCCCAAGCAGCAGGTGTCATTCGTGCCGACAAGTGCCATTACATGCAGCCTGTTGCATCCATTGTGCTCAATAGCCACTGGCAGGGCGTCCTCCATATCACAGATGAGACCTTCCAGCAAAATACCAAATGCACACTGGTATTCTTTCCCACCTTACCTGCTATCTTCCTGAGGGGGTCCATCACCCGCCTAACATTGGAGCTCCCAACGACAAGCATACCTACCCTCTGTACTTGTCCACACTGGGCAGGAAAACCGACCGCTGCCCCAACAGGAGAGGCATCCTCTGCTGGCTTAGTTATCAACAACACTGGGTAGCACCTTGTAGCTGTTGTTAAGATGTAGGGAGCCAGCCACATGGCCTGCTCCCTCTTTCGCCTTCCGCCCAGTGACACGCGAACCCACCACTGTCTGCCACCCACTCTGGAGTGAGGACAGACCAGCTAGATATTGCGTATCCGAAGGCACAGCGAACATCCGGGTCGCCAGGGGATTCCAGTGGCACCAAGGGTGTCGCAGGTTTTCTCACTGGTGCCGCAACATCACCGCAACTTTGAGCATTAGCTAGAAGCTTGTCAACGGTAGCAAACACAGCTTCCAGCTGTTTTCGGACAGCAACCAACTCGCCTTGTGTCCTGCTCACAACAAGCAGAGTCCCAAGCCATATCATACAGTGTATAAAATAGATATAAGGTCTCAAATGGCGCCACTGAGTTTGAAGTGTATACAAAATATAGCAAAGGAGAACAAAGTAACACTAAAAGTTGCTGTGCAGATTTCTCACTGTACTCTGAGACCACAAGTTAGATTACATTAGATTAGATTTGATTAGATTTACTTTCATTCCAAGCTATTAAACAGAAATAAATTTCTCTACTGTAGTTGATATATTTACAGATACCTGTTATTAGAAATCCTGTTTACCGAAAAGTTACTGCACAAGATAAATATTCAAACTAGAATGCACTGATCTAGACTCTATGCTGTCTACTAGCACAAAATTAAAACTTTGTGGCATGATGAAGTTTCTAGTGGTGGGAACATGTGCACTAGGAAGCCTCTCTACACACGGATATTCACAGCACTGACGCAAAAACAAAAACTATGATTAATTTTCTAACCAATTGTCTACACAGTAAAATACACAAGTATAGTTCACTTCTTATCAGAAGCAGGTGAGCCGCGCGGAGTGGCCACGCGGTTAGAGGTGCCATGTCACTGACTGCACAGCCCCTCCCGTTGGAGGTTCAAGTCCTCTCTCGGGCATGGATGTGTGTGTTGTTCTTAGCGTAAATTAGTTTAAGTAGTATGTAAGTCTAGGGACCGATGACTGCAGCAGTTTGGTCCCTTAAAAATTCACATACATTTCAACATTTCAGAAGCATGTGGAAAAAAAAGACTAAATTAATTTACTATTTATCAGACAAGTTCTGCTGCTGCGCATCCTCTCAGTTCGGCAGCTGCCGCTACATATGCTGCAAACATCAATTTTACTGGGCATCTGGGAGGTATTTGGAAATAAAGTAATTTATGTACAACAAGATGGCACTACACCTCACTGGCACAGAAATGTCAGAGTCTACTTGGATGAAAATCTACCTGGATGATCGATAGGTCTAGAGGAGCTGTTGAATACCTGATAGTGTCTCCAGACCTTACACCTCTTGACTTCTACCTATGGGGGACCTTGAAAAGTGAAGTTTACCAACAGAAGCCAGCTATGCTGAACTAGCTATGAGAAAACATCGGGGCGTCCTATGCTGCTATCACACCGGCAACACTGACAACCATACTTTGGTCAACAGATCCGTAGCATCAACATTGTTCGGCTGTTAATGGGGGTCACTTTGAACACACAAAATTACCTTCCCCTGTGCAGGAATTGTAATGGTATGTCATTTTGTGCCATTAATATTGACTATCAAAGATTGTCTACATTTTCTGGATCCCTCTTTATTATACAGAAATAATTCACTTTTGTTCTTCTCAACAGGTAGCCTAATCTCCTTGTCGTATTTAATTATTAAAGTTTTCATATCATGTGTACATGTTTCTTCACAAGAAGTTAAATCATAGAACCTATTAGCTGTGGCACTATCATCAATATTATACAAATCATTAGCAACATAATTGGGTATCTCTAAAACATTAATATACTCACCATTTTCACCCAAAGCTTCTTATACACCCACTTTCTCTTTGAAACAAATAAAATACTTTTCTTCATCTACTGCCACAAAGTCATCACCACAATTATTCCCCTTAATACCACAAACGTCATCTACATCTTTCTCTTTAATATTTCCAATACTGTTTTTGTATCTATTTATTCTTAAGTCGTTGTTCATTAACACAGTGCCCAACTTTCGCTCGCCTGGTTCCCTCATAACTGCTTCAATCCCTAAATCATCATGTACACTATTAGCCTGGTTATTCTCAGTCAAGTTACTTCTTTCTACCCAATTATAGAATTCTGTTAAGTTTATGATATTTCCTGCCTTTTTACTGATGCATGTGTATTCAATTTCCTTACCTGCAGTTCTCAGATTGATTGGTTGACAAGTTTCATTTTCTACAGACATCATATTTATAGAATAGTCCACAATTTTAAAATAATAACTCATTACTTCACATGAATCTGTTTGCTTTTAATTATTATTATTATTGATGTTGTTCCATTTATAACTCATGCATTTCCCCCCGCCGTGTGGACTGACAGTGGGACACCTATTAGTTTTTTAATTCATGAATATCCCTTTCATGACCAAATTATTTTTTACTCAGTTTTTTAAATTTTTGTTTTGTATTTTGTTTAAGGAATAGCTTCTAAAGTGAAATGTATAAAAAGTGTATGATTGCTACAATCAGCTTTTTTAATATTTCAGATGGGTCTTATATGTCCCATTGGTCATTAGGTGGGAGTATTGCATAGGTTTGAATAAAAACAGAGCATAAGAGAGATCATTTAATTTCAGCTGCAACTTTTACAAAAAATAATTAATTTTTGTGACCAGTTTATACAAATACAAGGGTTATATTGTAAATGATGTTTGATGTTGATTTTACCAATGCCGATATCAGGATCATTTATTTTCTATGAAATTTTTTGAAGCAGGGATGTGCACATAGAGGAACTTTGTGGTGTATGCACATCATGTCGGTTCGTACTTCCTTCTGCTTTGTGCTCCATAACCTGCAGTGCTTCCTTGTGTCTTTTACTGGGAAGGCGAACTTCATCTGGTACAGTCATGACACCCGGTTTGTTTCTTCTTAGAAAATTTGGTCTTCCTCTTCTTTTGATTTTATGACCTGCTGTTAGTTGTCTGTTAAGCGAAAGGTGAAAGGATAACTGGTTATGTCCTCCTCTATGCTTACGGTTCCACATTATGAAACTGTTAACAATTGCCAGGTCAGTTACGAAAAAGAAAAGATGATGCCACCACTTTAGAGATCACCTTCCAATTGCATGTCTCTCATGCATTTGATCAAAGCAATCTACACCTCTCATAAATACATTATACTCTGCAACTGCTTTAGGGCAGAAGACCTCTGATGAAGTACCATCTCCGTTTTTCCTGTTGACAAAGGTTACATCTTTTGGGTATGATAAGAACTTAGTATCATCACAGTCTTGTTGTCTTGCCATTTTATTGCTGAGACACATCCCTTTGTTTTGAACATAAACTGCCAACTGCCCCCGTTGTAATTTGTCTTGTTTCTTCATCTTACCTGAAAGTCCCTTCCTGTTTCTCCTCACTGTTCCAACTCCAAAAGGTCCTCTTTCATTTAGTTACTTCATCAGATTGTACGACGTGAAGAAGTTATTGAACACAATTAGTTGGTGAGACTGCATGTATGACTCAGTAAGATGGAGCACTACATTTTCTCCCAAACTGAACAATGAGTCTTGGATGTCCTTCTTTCAAGTACACGCCTCAAACTGAGTTATGAAACCTGTTTTTGAATCAGCAAGACATCAAATTTTGTAACCTCGTTTTACAGGCTTTATTGGAAGGTACTGCTTTATAGAACAATGCTCTCTGAATGGGACCGTACTTTCATCAACAGCCATGATACTTGATGGAGTGTGTACTTCTTTCAAATTGTTATTGATAGCGTCAATTATTGGGTGTAATTTGCATAGTCGATCGTAGCCAGCTTCACCTCTTGGTACTGCTGTAGCATTGTCATTGCAGTGAATGTTTTCAGTCAGTTTTTTGAACCTGGTTTTACTCATTAGTTGAGAAATTCCAGTTACACCTAAAAGTGGGTCAGTGGACCAGTAGTGACTCAGCTCAGGCAGTCTATGTATTCCCATTAGAATGTGAATGGCAATAAGATATTTTATTTCTTCAACGGCAGTGTCTTTCCAATTGCAGCTGGCCTGTCTTACCCTTTTACCTCTAGTAATGTTGTCACGTATTTGAGTTGCATAGAGATTAGTCTCATCTTTGATCTTCCTCAATCAATCATCAGTAAAAATTGTAAAAAAAATCTATTACTTTATCATTTGGTCCAAAATCAATCTTTATATATGCACTTCCATCAAGAGATGCTGATAAGTTTTCAAACTAAGTTACGTTGTCATTCCACTGTGTTTCAGTTTCATTGGCATGTTCGACCCCATTCTCTTGTTCTGCACACACAATAAGTTCATTTGCAGTGTTATTGGTAATTTTGGTGACATTTTCTTTTACTGCACACGCAATACCATCATTTTCTGCCCCCTCCATTCTAGCACTGTCACCATTGTTGTGACAACCATAACTATGTGGCTCAGCCAATGTCCTAGGTGGTGTAGTATTAATAGATGTACTGTTGGATGCATCAAGACGGGTGAGCTTATCTGCAGCTTCATCACCACCTTCTTTCTCCAAAAATTCTTCATTATCAGGAAGCGAAAAGTAATACTCAAGAAGTTCTTTATCTTTCAGACATGACATTTCTAAAAAGAAAACGGAAATAAGGTCTGCATGTTGTTGTTGCTGCTGCTGCTGTTTTTATTGTTATTGTATGAATTCTTTACTGAGCCAAGTGATGTAGCATCGCACAGTGAGAGAAATAAAGCCAAAATGTCTAATGTATAACGAAATTATAAATAATATGTGGGACAAATATGTCCCACTGGCCATGTGATTCATATTTCATGCAGTCAAAAACTAAAAACTATTTGCCAAATCACTGAAGTACATTTTACGCTGAAATTCCACATAATATTTACTAATAAATGATAAGAAACACAATAAATATGGTTATTATGCTTACCTCGCTTATTTACAAAAGAACAGTTGAAAAATATGCAAAAACTTTTACAGAAGCGATCAAACAAGTGCAGTGCATCGAACAACTTCCAGCAGAATGCAGCTACTTGGCGGGAAGAAGTTTGTAATGCTTTAAAGTAGTAGCGAAGGCTTCCAGTAGATGGCAGCACACTACAGATGTGGGGTTTCTGTTGTCCCCTTGGTCGTGCAGCACGAAAAAGTGAATTAGGGTACACTTGTCCCATGGTTCATGAAAAGGATATTTATAGTTTCTTTTCTTCTTGTGTCATTGTACCCATGCCAATATCTGTTCATGGTGCCAAAATCTCTGTTGTCATTTTCTGTTCCAATTATTCTCATGCTATCCCCTAAAATGAAAATTATTATTATTGCAATTGTGTTCCCTTGAATGAAAATTGTTACCATTGTAATTGCAATGTCCTTTAGGATGAAATTATTGTGGTCTTCAACATGGGGCAAAACCAAGGTGGAAACATATCCAGATGATTTTTGGTTGGGTATCCACCCACCCTTCATTACACACGTTGGACGTCATAGGCTGGGAAGACTGGTAAAACAGGGCGGGTGACAAACTGTGGCAGAACTAACATCAGACTTCAATGCCGGACAGAGTACAAGTGTGTCTGAACACACAGTGCACCGAACACATCTAAAAATGGGCGTCTGCAGCTGACAACCCATGCATGTGCCAATGTTAATACCATGACATCGACAATTGTGACTAAAACGGGCATGTGACAGTCAACACTGAACACTGGACATTGGTGCAGTGGCAGAGCATTGCATGGTCTGTTACATTCTTCATCATGCTGATGGAAGGGTGCAAATCCATCATCTTCCAGGGGAACAGCTCCATGACACCTGTACTGTGAGCCAGAGACAAGCTTGTGATGGCTCCATTATGTCCTTGGGGGTGGGGTTGGGGGAAGGGGGGGGGGACGGGGGGGGGGGGGGGGGGGGGGAGCATTCACGTGGGCATCCATGCATCGAGTAGAGCTCATGCAAGGCACCATGGTAGCCAAAGAGTATTGTACATTGGTTGCAGAACTTTACACTCCTTCGTGACAATTATGTTTCCCAAAGGCAGTGACATTTTTCAACAAGATAATCCGCCATCACAACACAAGGAGTGTGATGGAGTGGTGTGAGGAACACAGTGGCAAGTTACTCGATTGAATACATCTGGGATGTGACTGCCCATAATGTCAGAGCTCGTCGTCCCCCTCCCCGTAATTTATGGGAATTAGAATACTTGTTTGTGCTGATGTGGTGCCAGCTCCCTGCAGGAACCTACCAAGGCCTCATTGCTTCCATACCACAACACATTGGTGCTGTTATCAATGCCAAAGGTGGCCATACAGTACCGACTATTAGGTGGGTGGTCATAATGTTCTTGCTGATCAGTGTATGTAACCAAATGAGCTCTGTTGGTCAGATCAAGTACAACAGGCTGCCTGTTCATTGTTTGACACTGCTGTTTGTTTCATTAATCACAATATTACACACACAATGTGTGTAGATGTATCCTGACTATTCCTTCTCACAGGTTGTTCCTTTTCTCCCTGAGGAAGACTGCAACCAGCATCACTAATCTACTCCGAGGAAGTTGCACTACCTGTTGGAAACCTTCTTTCTTCTGTGGATCTGTATAAAGTAAATTCCTTGCTCATATCATCACAAGAAAATTCCGGATTTTCACGATACCTATTACCTGTGCGACACAGAAAGTTGTTGGAAGAAGGGGAGAAATAGATTGGGTTGTGAAGCTCATTAAAGTCAACCATATAGTAGTCTTTACTGAACTACAGTAAGGACGAGGAGCACAGTAAATTTATAGTTTCTGAGACTGTCGAACCATTGGAAAAAAGTATACTAGAATACATTTTGTTGGTAAACTTAACCCCTTCTCCCCACCCAATACATGCACTTTTTCAGTTTTCAGTCATTGTAATATGTAATGTGAAAGTATCTGATATTCCAAACACGTAGCATTCATAAAAGGAAAATTCTGTTCATCTCATAAGTTATATAATAATAGAAAAAGTCTATGTTTTTCGAGGCTAATTTCATCGTACCTTGTTCTGCTCTTGACTTGTTGGGATTTCACAGTTGTATCATTTCTTTTTGCTCTTTCTCCTCTTTTGCCTATGAAGGAACGTCTGGTTATAGAAGGCATATTTTGCTTCATATTTTACTTATGCCTTTGTTTGTGTCTGTGTCTTCATTTGTATTGGGGATCCAAGTTTGTTTATCTTCATTTAATTATACAAAACGTATGCATCAACACATAATTTTTTTTTAAATCCTCACATTTTCCATAGTTCCTTTCTTTCTTTCTTTCTTTCTTTCTTTTTTTTAAAAAAAAAAAAGGAAAATCAGAAATATCTTTCTCAATACTCTTTTTGATCACAGGAAATCATTACTGTGAGATGAAGGTAAAAGCAGATCTACACCCTCTGCAGTCCAGTAGAGCATCTAACATCTTCAATTGTGAACAGAACAGTACACCTTGTGTAAAATGTTCAATCTGTCAACATACCACAAAGTGTTATTTCAAACTGAGACAGTGGGCATATTATCATATAACACCAAGAAAGCTTTTCAGGATGGGAAGTTCATCATCAAACTGGCTTACATTACAGCAATGTCATGTAAACATACAACTGCTATTGTGGGACACAAATTAATGAATATCTGTCTTGTGGTGATTGCCTGAGGTAGGCAACATGTGTTGTGAGTGCTACCTACAAACTGTGGCTTGTAGTTACACTGAGGAGAATCCATCAAGAGTGTATGATGTCTTTTTGGTGGGAACTGGGACGGTTGTGTTGGCCCAGACAGTACATCACCATCTCCACACAATCAACTGGCATGACAGCTTTCTGTTACAGACAACAGTGCAAACTCCAATGCACCGTGGACTGCAAAGAAAGCAAGCAAGGGATTCCTGGATCAGTAATGATTACAAAATTTCTCTGAGACCTTTTGTGATTGTCATGTGAGAGTGTGAGGGGATCAGCAACAGGGTAATCTGAAGGTTGTGCAGTATCGGGGCAGAACCCTCCAACCTATTTTCCAACCCTACATTTATCATCATAATGATGAATTTATCTTTCAAGGCAATAATGTGTGAACACACCACGCCCTTGTAGCAAAATGTTCTCCAGAAGGCAGCCACCAACTGAATAGAATGACTGAACGACATTTGCACTGATTTGAACCTGATTAAGCACATTTATGAGTGACTGCAGCTTGCGGTGCATCATCGCAGGTGCTCACCGGACATGTTGAATGACCTCAGAAGGATCACTATCAGGGCCTGGGACAAGCTTGAGCAACAGTGCTGCAACCATCTTGTGCACAGCATGCTGAGGAGGATCCAAGCATGTTAAAATGTGCAGAGTGGAGCTTCATGGTATTGAATGTTATGTAGTAAAAGATTTTGATTTCACTGATGTGCTCTTTCAGACTACCCTTACTTTGGCTATTGCTTTGTATTAATTTTATAGCATAAATTTTTTCCAATAAGGCTTAATCTTTACATTCTCGTTCCCCATGAATATAAGATCACACCTATGGGTATGGTTGGTGCAACAATTTCTTTGGAGCAATTTAGCTTCTGAAAGTCACCTTTTAATGTTAGGTTGAGCTTACTTTGTGTGCAGATATCACTTGTGCTGTACCATTTCATTAAATGGTTCTCAGGAAGTATGACTGCTGTCAAGTCTCCATAAGAACTCAAAAATAACTCATTTGACCAATATGGTTTATTAGAGAATATTTGTATTGAAAGACAGTAATATGTCACTTTAATACGCTTTGAAATTACTCTTTTGGAATTTAGACAGTAAACATCTCCATAATACACAACACCTCTTGTGCACTCTGTCACCGGTGTTAGATCGGCGTATCAGTGACACTGGTGCACTTATTAAATGAACTGATAGCCAAATGTGCTGCTCTTGTTGACGCCTTCTATTGATTATACTCGGTATGGGTTCCGGGCTGATGAGCGATAGTCAAGAACTTCTTAAATAATAGTTGTATGCATTATCATGTTCTTCGTGAATTAATTTTCTTAGATTCTTCCAATGAATGTCAATTTGCCATCAGCATAAGGAGATTGATTATGGTTACCCAGGTGAATTTTTCAATTGTTGTACCAGTGTTTGGGATTGTAGTGTGTGTGTGTGTGTGTGTGTGTGTGTGTGTGTGTGTGTGTGTGTGTGTGAGAGAGAGAGAGAGAGAGAGAGAGAGAGAGAGAGAGAGAGAGAGAGAGCTTTCATATTCTTCTATATTTTCAGTTCCCTAATAAGTGTTGGAAAATTGTGGGGAATGTGATTTTGGTGTACTATGCTTACTGTTTACAAAAGAGATTTTTTTTTTTTTTGGGGGGGGGGGCATTGTTACTGTAATTATCATAATTTCTAAGGATGTTACATTAAAACTGAATCATGTTTTCCAGGGGCATGCTGTAAGATTTTAGAAATTTTTCCAATTTGAAGTGTTATGAATTTATTCCTTAACTCTCCAATCTTTGTAGACTGGCAATTCCTGATTCTGTCTTATTTGTATATTGTTGCAGATGCTTGCTCGGCATTACAGAGACCATTGTGACTTGTTTTTACATGTAACTCCTGAATGGAATCCTAAAAGAACTTACGTGTGCATTCTGAAGTTTGCGTCATACATGTTTGGCCAAGGGTTTTCTCAAGAAGAGTCCACAGCGATTTTACTGCCTGAAGTCCTCATGTTCTATGAGAAGGTAATTGCATCATAATAAGTATTGAATATGCATTGCTTTTTGAAAAGTGCAATGGTCAAGTAGTATGTGACACACTTTTGAAAGTTATTTCCCAGATGAGCAGGAAAAATGAAAAACTTTGCTTTAATGCCAAGTTATTTAAGAAATAATGAGAAGTATTTTGAAAAATGCTGCCTTTGACTAAATCAGTAGTTTGAGGCAGCATATATGTATTTCTAGCCTTGCAAAACAGTGAAAAACTTTTCGTGAAATTTAATATAGTTGTGTTAGGGGATAAGTGATCTCAGTGTAATGTATTAGGTTGGTGCATAAGTTCGCAGTGTTCCTGTTTTGCATGTTGGTATTCCAGTTGCTATGGGTTTATGTATCTATTATCATTTTTTATTTGTAGGTCACTGATGTTATCTAAGTTTACATTTTGTCATCTGGAGATAGTGAGTGGAGCAGTGGATGCTAGGAAATGGAGTATTGGAACATTTCAGACACATTCTTCTGTTTGAGTTCAGTAGAGGGAGGACAGCAGAGAAGCCAGTCTGAAACATTTGTGCTGTGTATGGGGATAACACTGTTGTATAAAGCATGGGAAGAAAATGGTTTTCTCGTTTTAGGGAGGATCATTTTGACATTAGTGACTCTCCACGTTCAGGGAGACCTTTGGGGTTTGATCAAGATCATTTAAATGCATTAATTCACATTTATCCTTGTTAGTGTGTTCGAGAACTGGCAGTGACGAACTGTGATCATTCCACCATTGTGCAACATTTGCATGCAATAGAGACAGTTCAGTCGCGTGGCTACTGCATGTCTTAAGCCAAAATCAGCAACAGGCCACACATGCATCTCTGCTTGCTCATCATCAGTGGGCTCATGAACAACACCAACCTTTCCTATCCTGTATCATCGCTGGTGATGAGAATTGATGTCTTTATGCTAACATAAGGAAAAGAAAGGAATAGTTGAGTGCAAGTAAAGTAACAACTCCCCGTACAAAGCCCTTTATGCATCCACAAAAGATAATGTTACGCATCTGGTGGAATACTGACTGTGTGGTATACTCCAAATTTCTTTCCTGAGGTGTAACCATTGCAACTGACATGTATTGCAACAACTAAGATATCTTGCAGATGCAGTCCAAATACAACAACCAGGAAGGCTGCGCGCAAGTGATGCTACTCCAGAATAATGCCTGCCTGTATTCTGCTAGACTGACAGAAACCGTGTACAGTAGTTCGCAGTTCGTAGTGTTCCTGTTTTGCATGTTGGTATTCCAGTTGCTATGGGTTTACGTATCTATTATCATTTTTTATTTGTAGGTCACTGATGTTATCTAAGTTTACATTTTGTCATCTGGAGACAGTGAGTGGAGCAGAATTTGAAACACGAACAGCTGCTAGCATGAGTTTCTTGCAAGTAGATACCTTAGGGGTTGCGAAGCAACTCAAATCGCTTGATACGGGCAAGTCTTCAGGTCCAGATTGCATACCGACTAAGTTCCTTTCAGATTACGCTGATACAATAGCTCCGTACTTAGCAATCATATACAACCGCTCGCTCACCGATAGATCTGTACCTACAGATTGGAAAATTGCGCAGGTCGCACCAGTGTTTAAGAAGGGTAGTAGGAGTAATCCATCGAACTACAGACGTCAGTTTGCAGTAGGGTTTTGGAGCATATACTGTATTCAAACATTATGAATCACCTCGAAGAGAACGATCTATTGATACGTAATCAGCATGATTTCAGAAAACATCGTTCTTGTGCAACTCTTTACTCGTACGAAGTAATGGCCGTTATCGACATGGGATCTCAAGTTGATTCCGTATTTCTAGATTTCCGGAAAGCTTTTGATATCATTCCTCACAAGCGACATCTAATCAAGCTGCGGGCCTATGGGGTATCGTCTCAGTTGTGCGACTGTATTCGTGATTTCCTGTCATAAAGGTCGCAGTTCGTAGTAATAGAGATGATGCTGTAATTTACTGTCTAGTAAGGTCATCCGAAGACCATTATCAGTTGCAAAGCGATTTAGGAAAGATTTCTGTATGGTGTGTCAGGTGGCAGTTGACGCTAAATAACAAAAAGTGTGAGGTGATCCACATGAGTTCCAAAAGAAATCCATTGTAATTCGATTACTCGATAAATAGTACAATTCAACTAAGTACCCGGGTGTTAAAATTACGAACAACTTCAGTTGGAAAGACCACATAGATAATATTGTGGGGAAGGCGAGCCAAAGGTTGCATTTCATTGGCAGGACACTTAGAAGATGCAACAAGTCCACTAAAGAGAGAGCTTACACTACACCTGTTCGTCCTCTGTTAAAATATTGCTGCGCGGTGTGAGATCCTTACCAGGTGGGATTGACGGAGGACATCGAAAGGGTGCAAAAATGGGCAGCTCGTTTTGTATTATCACATAATAGGGGAGAGAGTGTGGCAGATATGATACGCGAGTTGGGATGGAAAAGACGTTTTTCGTCGCGGCGAGAGCTATTTACGAAATTTCAGTCACCAACTTTCTCTTCCGAATGCGAAAATATTTTGTTGAGCCCAACCTACATAGGTAGGAATGATCATCAAAATAAAATAAGAGAAATCAGAGCTCGAACAGAAAGGTTTAGGTGTTCGTTTTTCCCGCGCGCTGTTCGGGAGTGGAATGGTAGAGAGATAGTATGATTGTGGTTCGATGAACCCTCTGCCAAGCACTTAAATGTGAATTGCGGAGTAGTCATGTAGATGTAGATGTACACGAGTTGGGTCAGGTAGTCCTTCCACACTCACCTTATTCACCTGATCTTGCACCCTCAGATATTCACCTTTTCTGCTCTCTATCAAACAACCTTGAAGGGACATTCTTTCCAGGCAAAAATTTACTCCAAACATGGTTCGATGAGTTCTTCGCCTCAAAACCACATGATTTTCACAGTCATGAAATGGAAAAGGTACACCAGAATTGCCTAAGTATTGTAAATAGTGGAGGAGAATACATTATTGATGACTGAATTCTGTCTTGTGTGTATTAAAGTTATGGGAAAACAGTATGAATTTATACACCAACTTGCTATAAAACATTGCAATTTGTCTAAATAGGTGCAATTATTACAAGGTGATCAGTTTCAACGTCTATATTGGATAATCTGCATGTATACTGAAAATCAGACAAAGCCAATGAGTTACATCACGAGTATAAACAACATAGTGAACAAAACTTACTGCAACAGCTTACAGTTATCTGATCATCACATGCCATACCAAACATTGCACAACTTTTCATGCATTAATATAGGAACCATGCCTTGGTACCATGATGGTGCACAGGTTTGAGCAGCTTATAATTCTCAATGTCAAATACATATACAGATTCCAAAAGAGAGAACAAGAAAGTAATAATTAGATCAGAAGGAGAGCTATCACAAAGTGGAAGCAGTCATGGAGTAAAAACAATACTTAATAAGAAAATGCACTTACACACCTCTGATGGCACAAATGAAGCACATTTAAACAAGGACAGTGCCATAAATCATGCGACAGTGCCATAAATCATGCAACAGTCAGTAATACGTGACAGTAACCAAGGAGTACTCAGAAGAAAACTCATAGAATTTTATCTATTTAAAGTGATTGTAAACCCAGAAAGATTTCGAAAATTGTATCGTCCCAAGGCTGTGTAAGTCTACCTTTTGAGACCAACAGTTAAGTTGCTCCCCATAGGATCTAGGAAATATTTGGAGGAAACTATATGGGTGCCATTTTAATGTCAGGAATTTAATTGGTGTTAAAATACTAAATTCTTTTTATTCTTCCTCGTGCCGAAAACATTATTCTCAAAAGCCCCTTTCTGTGATTTTTAACTTACTCTGTAGTCTCTCATAGTAACCTCTAGTAATTTACTGCCTGCGTAACTTGGGGTTTCTCCACTGATTCACGTAATTTGTGGATATTGCATCCATCCAACACTTGTTACATTGCGTTAAGATACGGACCCATAGTTAATACCCACCCACCCCTCCCCCTGTCTCTGGGCAAGCTGAGAAAAACCCTCAATGCATTCAAAAATGTAATGAACAAAATGCTGAACTTTACATTGAAAAAAGTATACTGTTTGTAATTAAGTATCTATTATCATATTCATAATGTATGAATTACTAAAAAATCTCTAATTTCTGTTGCTAATTATTTGGGCAAAACTAAAAACATCTACCATTAAAAATAAAAATTGTCACTGAAATGTTCAATGTAAATGTTAAAATTAGTTAAAACTTAAAGCTGTAAAATCTACAGCAAAATTATAAAATTAAAGATGAAATCATGTATTGGAGAACATTGTGATGAGAAACTTTAATTACATCAAGTAATTTAGTATTGTAATAGGAATTCAGGAAACACATGTGGCTAAATATTTCAAATTTATCTCTCTTATTAGCTTTGAGCATATAATAAATACAAACTTGAAATATGCCCTTGACTAACTGCACTTCACAGCTATATTTTTATTTGATCTAGTCTGCTAAATAACCTTCCTGCAGTTCATGTTATTGGTTGAGTTGTTGTTATATAATACAGTAGTATCCTGTTAATATAGGGAGAAAAATTTTATTCCCCAAAGCTTCGCAAACTCAAATGGGAATCCCTGGAGGGAAACACATTTTCTTTTGAGTAACAATGTGAGAAAATTTAGAGAACTGTCATTTGAAGCTGACTGCAAAACTGATTAACTTCTCATGGTCAGGCTTCAGAGTCATGTAGAATTTTTTAAAGGAAATCATATTCACTGTCGACTGTAGAAATTATTTATTTCACTATTGAATTTTGGCCTTAGGTCATTTTCAAGTGTTACTGCAATTTTTTTTTCTGTTTTTGCCACTGCCCTCTACACATGTCAGATGATTTTAAAGTCTGACTTGTGCTAAAGCAAAATGTTTTACAGCATCACTTGAAAATAGCTCAGAGGCCGAAATTGCTATAGTGAAATAAATAATCTGTGCAGTCAACAGCAAATATAGTGTCACTGTAAAAGGTGACCGCAGACCAATTCTGCTGCCACTAACGTATATTTAGCATAAGGACCACAAAGGTAAGGTAAGAGAAATTAAGGCTCATATAAATAGTCATTTTTCACTCACTCTGTTTGCAAGTGGAACAGGAAAGCAGATGACTAGTAGCATGGACATTGTGGTGGCTTGCAGGGTATGTATGTAGATGTATAAAGTAGACTATTTAACTTTTTAGTCACAACTGTTATTTCTCCATAATGCATACCAGCTGTGGCTTCAATGTTTTAAGTGTGCTAGTACAGCCCAGACAGTGGCAGAGCACTTCCATGTCACGAATTTCACCAGTCAGTCTTTCACATTCCATCTGCACATTGAAGCTGCAGAGAGGAAGAGTTGCAGTTTTATGTTGAACAGTATAGAGGTATTCACCCATCCATTAGCAATGTAGAAATTGAAATCAGCTCTTTCAATGGTTCACAGTGCTGCATCTGGGGCACATAAGATTTGTTACAGCTTGCTGTTGCATCTCAGCCAGCGGTCTGCTTTCAACAGAGGTGTGTAAAGAAACAATACATTTCCCAAAACCTTGGTGGATGATTTTACTGTGAAACTGAGTGATTATTGTATCTGTATTTTATCTAGTGATTTTATATTTACATTAAACTATGGAGTGTTTGTATCTTAAATTTCTTCTTAGCTTTTCCTTATTTTGCTATCAGTTTTATTTAGTGCTTATTAACTTACATTTTAACAAGCAGTTAAACGCGTAAAATGCAAAGATATTTAATAATAGATATTAATCTGGCTTCGTGATCAACCGGTCATGTTTGCTTGTTATAATTGTGACTCTCTTAGTAGCATATGGGCGTTAATTTGAGAAGACTTGTTCATTCATCCCTCCCAAATGCACAAAAATTTTATTATTTTCTATTTTTGTACTATCATAATTTTATAACAAATGTGTAGAGAGAGTTTTGGTGTAAATGGGGGTACGGAGTTTGGGTCTCCCACAGGTCTAGTCTTCCAGAGGTGGTCTTCCTTGTTCTCCCATATGTTGACATAGCCACATGTTATCTAAAAAGCTGCTATAATACTCATGGGATATCACAGTAAAATTGCTTCTGAAAAATTACTTTGTTTCACTAAATATGCAATAGAGGGCATGCACCCAAAGTATACCCAAATATGTGGCCACCATCTGGTGTTTTGAGCTTGTCTTTCTGGTCAGTGAAACAAGTTGTAAGCTCAGCTTTTGTCAGCTTCTTCTGGTATTCCTCATCTCGGATTAATATTAAGCAATGTGAACTTGCTGTCACAGCTGTTGGCAACTTGAGTGTCAAGTACTGGCAATAAATACTATTTCTACACTTTTGTGGCTAGTAAATGCTATTGATTTAGTGCACTGCATTGATGTGGTGTTTCATCCTTTAAAAGAATTAATATATGACACAATTGAAAGAAAAATGCTAAACAGTAATAGTCATGATGCCTTCACTTGTAAGTGATGCAGTCCAGGGCATCTCCAGACAAGTCTTCACTGGTCATAGGGGTTCCGTTCCAAGAGGGTCTCATCACTGAAGACAGTTGTACTCCAGTCAAAGATATTCCAGGCCCAAGACATGTGGAAACACCCTGGACAGCACTGGGATACCAACCTGACTGTCACTTGCCATACAGCCCAACTATTAGGAGTGGAGGTCTGGAGTGCCATTTCTTTTCATAGCAGGACTTGTTGGTTGTCGTTCACGGCATCCTTACAGAAAAGGGGTATGTCAACAATATTCTATGTCCCATTTTGTTACCATTCATGGTTAGTCATACTGAGCTTACATTTCAGCAAGATAATGCCCGCCCACATACAGCAAGAGTTCTATTGCTTGTCTTTGTGCTTGCCAAACCCTACCTCGGCCAGCAAGGCCATCAGATCATTCCCCAATTGAGGATGTTTGGAACATTATGGGCAAGGTCCTCCATACAGCTCGGGATTTTGATGATCTAACATGACAGTTATACAGAATTTGGCACAGTATCACTCAATAGGACATCCAACAACTCTGTTAATCACTACCAAGCCAGATAACTGCTTGCATAAGGGCCAGTCGTGGACCACTGCATTATTGATGTGCTCATTTTGGAAGCTTATTCCCTTGAACAGCTCATCCAACCTTTCTGAAATTGTAATCATTTGCTTGTTTGGTGTTTCTTAAATGTACAAGCATGTTGCTTTTATTAAATTGTATAACGAATTTGTACTCACAACTCGACATATGTTCTTGTTCTGAGGCAGTTTTAAATTGTGCAATTAAGTGTGTGTGTGTGTGTGTGTCTGTCTGTGTGTGTGTGTGTGTGTGTCTGTGTGTGTGTGTGTGTGTGTGTGGGCCATTGCAGTATGCATACACGTTGCTGTTGTACCGGATGATGTCATGTGGAATGGTGCATATATTTTTGTGCATACACGTTGGTGTTGTACCGAATGATGTCATGTGTTACGGTGCATATATTTTTTTATGTGCCATAAGAAATGTATCATCTGCAGTGTGTCTCCTTTTGTTAATGCAATAATTCGGCTGGTGGTGGACATGTGTGTGGCTGTTTAACCTGGCCATTTCTACATCACATGCCAGGTGGTTCGGCAGAAAACTAGTTTGCACTGCAGTGTGAAGATAATGCCGATATTTCATGTAGATAAACGATCGGTGTCTCTTTGTACGTCTTGCAAGGCAGATGATGATAGGTCAGCATGGGAGTTGTGAATGTGCCTCTGCCTGATGATATCTCGTGTTTTCAAGGCATGTCTCGCACTGTAATGGAATGTTGTGTGTGGAACACGTACTGTCTTAAGCAACTGAAGCCTCGCAGTAAGGTTCTCTGCAGACTCGTAACACTGTGTGTGTTGCTGCAGTTGATTGCATATGTGCATGACATTGTTCCATGTCCTAAAGGTGATCCGGTGCACATAATGTTTCTTTTCATCTTGGCATGTCGCACCCATATACATCATTTGTGTTGCAGTAGAGTAGTTGCAAAGATTGTTCAGGTCCGGTGTCAGCCGGGTCGCACCACATGGTATACTATGTCATCCTTTCTGGGTAAGTAATGAATCTAGCACTTGCATGTAAGTACAGTGGGGATGGAATCATTTAGATATTTCACGTAAGGTGAATACATACTTGCACTAAGAGTCTGGCATACATCTGGCGACCTCACTACATGGAACCCACTTCAGATGTGTAAATACATTGCACATAGCATGTTCCCTGTGATGGTCATCATCATGGAAATGACACCCTGTTGTCTGTGGAGGGATAGAAATGGATGGGCATATGCCAGTGAGCGGCAATACATATATGTGTGGCAGGTTGCCTATCTGATTGCCCTTAAGGGGCCTGATGTGTAGACTGTCCTGCAGAGCAGGTCGATAACGCAGATCAATACCAGTCCCACACGAAACTTCAGTCATGCAAGACATTGTATGTCTGTATCTCTGTGAATATTAGAGCTAGACTGTTATGAACGCCCTTGTTGGTCTTCTCCTGGGCAAGGAGTTTGTTTGCCAAGTTGAGTCTATTCCATTCCATTCCAGTCCAGCAGGCTGGGAGGAGTTCCCAAACACACACTCACCTTTACGTATATTACCAAGATATTGGGTAGCATTTTCCTTAAAACTTTGGCTACATGTGTGTTCAACACACACACATTGTACACATCTCCTCCCCCCCCCCTTCCTGTGTCCACCTCTTTATTTCTCTCTCTCTCTCTCTCTCTCTCTCTCTCTCTCTCTCTCTCTCCATTCACTTCATTCTCCCACCTCTACCCTCTATGTACCTACTTACCTTATCCTCACCACCTTCTCTCTCTTCATCTCCTCCTCCTCCTCCTCCTCCTCCTCTTCTCTTTGTCCGTCTTCTCTGGCCCATCCCTCTGACCATATCTTCCTCTTCTCCCTCTGTCCATATTCTCATCCCCCACATGCAGTTCATCTTCTTGTTCCCCTCTTCCTTTACCACCTGCCCACTACTGCACTACATCTTCCCTCTGCCTCCTTCATTTCCCCCTCCTCCTCTGTGTGTCTGTCCATCTACTCCTTACCCTATCTGTGACCGTCTCCTCTTCCCCCTCATCTCCTCTTCCCCCTTTCTGTGTACATCTCCTCCTCCTCCTCCTCCTCTCTCTCTCTCTCTCTCTCTCTCTCTCTCTCTCTCTCTCTCTCTCTCACTCTCACTCTATCCATCTCTCCCCCTACTCTCTATGCCCACCTCCACTTCCTTCACACTCCCTCTGTCCATCTAGAAATGTTTCTCCCTAATTTTCCTATTTTGGTGATAGGTTTCGATAGATAAAACAGTTCATTAGTCAATCTATAGAATTAACATAGGTTAATTATTCGAAGTACTTGTAATAAACACAGACAGAAAAAAAAAATCACAGCACCAAACAGTAATTAACGTAAAGTAATGAAATTTCGGGAATACCTTTGTCAAGGTAACATATTTAAGTGATTAACATTGCAAAATCACAGGTTAATACAAGTGCAAGATAAGCTACTGAAAATGTGAAATGCCTGGTACATTTATAACCGTTGTAACTGCTAGAATGTTGAAGGGTTGAATGCAAGCATGCAAACAGGCATGGATTGTTTTGTACAGGTGCTGCATGTCAGTTTGTGGGATGGAGTTCCATCCCTGTTACACTTTTCTGGCAATACAGGGAGATTGTGGATGGTGCTCAAGTTGTCGTCCTGAGATGTCCAATATGTGCTTGATTGGAGACAGGTCTGATCATCGAGCAGCCCAAGGCAACATATCGACACTCTGTAAAAGTATGTTGGGGTACAACAGCGATAGTTTTATGAGCATTATCCTGTTGGAAAAAAAAAACCACCTGGAATACTGTTCATGAGTGGCAGCACAAGAAGTCAAATCACCAGACTGGTGTACAAATATGCAGTCAGGATGCATGGGATAACCATGAGAGTGCTCCTGCTGTCATACAAAATTGCACTCAAGACCATAACTCCAGGTGTAGGTCCAGTTTGTCTACAAGGATGGATCAAATATAAATGAGATTTTATTTCTTATTTAAATTCATTTATTGAAAAACTCAAGGCAGTTATAATTTATTTTTCCATATAGTCTCATGCTTTCAAAAGCATTTGTCCCAGCGTATGGGCAGTTTTTTGATGGCCTCATCATAAAAAGAACTGGGTTGTGTCACCAGCCAGTTGTGCACGAAGTCTTCCACACTCCGGTCATCTTCAAATCGTCGCCCTCCTAGAGCTTCTTTAAGCAACCTGAATAGATGGAAATCGCAGGGTTATAAGTCCGGGCTGTAAGGAGGATGATCAAGTGTAGTCCAGTGTATTCCCTGTAGCTTGGGGACAGATAGAGCTGCAGTATGGAGTTGCACATTGTCTTGGAGGAGGATGACCTGTCGAATCGATTGGTTTCGTCTTTTGCGGCAATATGCAACTCTCGCCTTGTTCAACAGTTCGCAGTAGTAAGCAGCACTGACTGTGCTTCGCTCGTGCAAAAATCAATCAGCGAAATGCCTCGCTGATCGAAAAAAATGGTTGAAAGAACCTTGCCAGCTGACAGTCGAGTCTTGGCTTTCACTGGTGCTGCCTCCCCTTTCCTCTGGCACTGCTTACTGACTTGTTTGGATTCTGGAGTGTAGTTGTGAACCCATGTTTCGTCGCAGGTGACGATACAATTCAAAAATGCATCCCCTTCTTCCACAAACCGTGCTGTAAACCTCTGACAGAGTTCCAAACGTCTCAACTTCAGATTTTTGGTCAAAAGTTTAGGGACCCATCTGGAACACACTTTACGGAACTGTAGGTCGTTTGTGGTGATTGCTTGACAGCTCCCATAACTGATTCTGGCATTTTGTGCAATTTCTGATACTCTCGCCCATCAGTCGTCGTCAGTAATATCTTTAACCACATGAATGTTTTTGTCTGTAATGCTGGTCCGAGGGTGGCGAACATGTTGCTGATTTTCCACATGTTCTTGTCCTTCCTTGTACTTTTTATGCCAGGAAAACACATGCGTCCTTCATAGTGTTTTATACCTTACTGTGCAGTCAATCACAGGCAAATTTCTGCTGCTGTAACTCCTTCATGAGCAAGAAATTTTATTATTATGCTTTGCACAATGGAGGAGTGCACCTGTTGCTCCTACCAACTGTTGATGTTCAGGAACAAAAATCCCATTTATATTTGATCCCCCCTCGTGCCATGCAGACAGATTGATTGCAAGCCCTCAACTACCGTATTTACTCGAATCTAAGACGCACTTTTTTTCCGGTTTTTGTAATCCAGAAACCCGCCTGCGGCTTAGAATCGAGTGCAAAGTAAGCGGCAGTTCTGAAAAATGTCGGTAGGTGCTGCCACAACTAACTTCTGCCATCGGATTATGTAGCGCTACACAGGTATGCTTTGCAGGCACAAAGATAAATACTGGCGACAAAACATCTGCGTCAGTAAAAAAAAGAAAAAAAAATACAAATTCCGTATTGTTCATCTTCGAATGTAGCACCATTTCAGCGTACTACGAAAATCCGACTGGCAAGATTGTTTGGGATGTTTGTCAATATGGCCAACTCTACGTTCTGAATTTTTTCCTACCTGGGACAAGAGATCGTTGCTAATAAGAACTTTTATGAATTGTGAATCACATGCAGTATTCTCTTCACCATAAGAATACTACCAATATAAACATTTTGCCATGTATTCTTTTGTGTTTGCGGCTATCTCATTAAATCCTGTCTGCCTAATAAACTACGAAACTAGAGTGAGACAAGAGCAAACGCGGAATAATATACATATCATGTTATGTTTATATTCGTATTGTTCTTATGCCTAATAGTGATACAGTCAGAAATGAAACACGGCAATTAACAAGATTTTTAAATCTAAGATGACTAATTTCTGTACAGAATGTTATGTACTACAGAGGTGTCTGCAAAGATTTTCAACCGGAGAAAAATTTTCGCTAAACTCTCGTTCAGAACATCTTCTATCATACACAGCCTATTATTTGGTTCTTGTTGATCATTATCAAAGCAGTGTAAGTAACAGCAAATAGCAAGCAGTCTCTTGCCATTGTTTCGCTAATGAGACGATTCCTTTTTTTAAAAAAAACAAAAGCAAGCCATGCCGCGAGTGGCGGCAGGTCGTAAACACTCTTTATCAGAATGCGACAAACAATGCATGACACAGTACAGTAATGCATTTTCAGCTTAGAGTGACATAAACACCTATAACAAAGAGAATGTCACTTACCAGATCAAAGAAAAATAAGCAATCAATTCAAACCAGATGAAGCACGTGATAAAGGAATGGTACCCGTATAAATACGGATGGAGCACCTGAGGCATAGCAATGGCTACATGGTAAAGCTTAACTGCTAAGCTTAAGACTCGAACCAAACTATTGTAGCTGTATCGTCATTCATTCGACCTAAATTGTATTACAATGGACCAACTTTGTTTCGATTTGTATGTGCGGCCTAAAACTTTTCTCTCACCTTGAATTTCGAGTCTCGAATTTCAGGTGCGGCTTAGATTCGGGAAAATTTTTTTTCCTTGATTTCGAGTCTCATTTTTCAGATGCGGCTTAGATTCGAGTGCAGCTTAGATTCGAGTAAATACGGTAGCCTGATTGCAAGCCCTCAACTAGCCTCCTCCGAACCAACACAAGGCCATCACTGGCACCAAGGCAGGACCAGCGCTCATCAGAAAACTCAACAGACCTTCACTCTGGCCTCCAGTGAGCTCTCACCTGACATCACAGAAGTTGCGAATGATAGTGGTTTGGGGTCAGTGGAATGCCAGCTACAGGACATCTGGCTCGAAGCTGTCCTTGAAATAATTGATTTGTAACAATTCATTGCGTCACTGTGATGCCAACTGCTGCTGGAATTGCTGCTGCAGATGCAGTACAGTATGCCAGAGCCATAAGCCAAACAAGATGGTCTTCCCTCTCGGTATTGCCTTGTGGCCAATTGTAAATTCCATGACCTCTATTGCCAGCAATCATTTACAGTGGCTACACACCTGCCAAGTCTTCCTGCAGTATTGCAGAAGGAACATCCAGCTTCTCATAACCATATTAAACAAACTCATACAAATTCAGTGAGGCATTGATAATCGCGTCTTTGTCACCTTAAAGGCATTCTTGACGAACATCAACTCACCATGTCAAGTCTGAAAGGTAACTAACACTCACAATTGACACAGTGTGTATTTAAAGCAAACCTGATTTACATCCTCACAATAGCGGTGTTAGTGCCAGTGTTATGTGAATGGCATGAAATTTGAATAGATATCATCTTTCAGATGTAGAAATATGTCTACCAACTTTCGTTTATGTCGCACAACTCCATCTTGTTTCCCCCTCCTCATCAGTGTATTTAGTGGTCACGTTATTTCTTTTGCTGAAAGGGTCCTCCTAATCAGTGCCCCTTTAAGTGTGGATCAAGTCTTCTCTGTGGACTACTACTCCTTTTGCATCGTAAGTTACTGAATGAGATTTCTGTTATTGATGTATCCAGTGGAATGACACAACAAGATGGTTTGAACTCTTACTGCCTGTAATATACAATTATAGATGATGACAGATCAACTACATCTGCTTTTATTCCAGTCAGACCAGATAATGTATGTTTATCATCAAGAGAATAACAATTGTTACAAGTAATTCAGAAGGATTTGTTCTCTGGCGAGTATTTCTTTGACATCATGGAGATCATGCTCTCTCCACTCCCTACGCCAGCAGCACCACAGAGCAGACAACTCCACCCATCAAACAGAAGTGCACACCACCCAGAAGTGGGCTGCTTCCTGCTTACTAACTATATTAACTGACAAACATCTTTTGTCAGCCAAGGAAGAGCAGGGAAGTGGAACTTTTCATTCCCAGAATGACATGTCATACATCAATCTCCTCCTCCCCCTCTCACTGTCCATTACCTCATCTGTCTCTCTCTGTTCTCCCCTGCTTTCCCCCTCTCTATTTCCATCCCATCACCTCTCTCCCCTCTCATACCCTCCTGCCATCTCTGTCGCCATCCATACCTTCCTCTGTCCACCTCAACATTCCGCCAGCCATTCACATCCACATGTGTAGCTGCTGCTAAACAGTTTGCTAAAACAGCCTCTCATGGATGACAACCTAAATGTCAGTGGCTTAATAACTGGTTTTTGCCCCTTACATACAGGCTGCAATGTACAGCAATTTGATGAACCACCAAAACATCCTGCCTATTGTGCAATCTCACAACAACAGCACTAATGCTGTTGCTCTTCATATTGATGCATTAAAGGAATACAGAGAAGTCCTCTTTCCACACCAAAGTTGAAGAACAGGATTTGAAGTTAAAATTAACTGGTGATTTGGGAATTGCTCATGGGAAAGGCCAACAGATAGTTGCATCACAAATTGTTGAAGAAGTTGATTTTATTATCGATTAGAATGCTGACTGCAGTGTGCAATCTTCAAGCTGTGCACAAACTGCATCACAACAGCTGAACATTTCATGATCCTCTGAGTGCTGCAAACACTTGTGAAATGCTATCTCTAGTCCGGTTCCAGGCTGTCATGGATGCAGGTGGTCATCACATTGTGCAACTTTTGTATACTAGAACATAAACATGGTATGCAATTAACATATGTTACCTTGTCATGTAGAAATTAAAATGTGTTTCTTCAGTGGTGTATTCATTATTTCTCTTCCGCATGTCCATACAAATGTTTCTACAACTTTCTTTGTCCAACAACCACTCATTTTTCATGGTTGCATTCTCAAATAGTGAAAGTTTAGTTATAGCTACCCTGTACCTCAGAAAATTATGAGTACAGACTGCTGAGTGGGGTCCCCAAGCTTTGTCAGTGTTAAGAGCCTCACACAATTTTAAACACTCTGAGGAAATCTGGTAATATGTGTTCCTGGGGAACTGTCATAGCAGTTTCACTTATGAGGATAGACACCATTTAAACCTCGAGATCCGTATATCAGAATCCAGTAAGAACACTGATCACTGTGCTGTTGACCATCCTAAATCTGTCATGTGTCATTATAAAATTCAAGTAAGCAAACTAAAATATTATGGAATTAATGGCATATTTGTTGCACAAAGAATGTTACTATCTTAATAAAAAGCAGATGTCCACACTGGTAAATGCACCACAGAGAAAAAAATTAAGTTATACTCAAACACTCAAGTGTAGTAATCAGGTACTCACACTCAACCATACTGGACCCAGCCAGTTGACAGATGAAAAAGCAACTGGTTCTGAACAGTTTGTCTTAACCCATTATATCCCCGTAATTTTTTTTAACGTATGATATGTCATACGATGGGCAGTAAAGGGAAAGTTACTGAGGTATGATGTATCATACGATGGGCAATAAGGAGTAGAATTCCTTACACAATTTTACCACAAGTAATATGTAGAATTTTTTGTGATTATCAATTATTACACGAATAAATGAAGAAAAAGTACAGTAATAATTTCCAGGTATTGTAATGTTCATTTTATTTATATTTTAAAGTTACGTTATTTATTTATACACTAATGACTCTAAGCACTATGGGACTTAACATCTGAGGTCATCAGACCCCTAGACTTAGAACTACTTCAACCTAACTAACTTAAGGACATCACACACATCCATGCCTGAGGCAGGATTATGTACCAAGTATACATGGCAAATCCATAAAGTAACAAAATAACTGTACTGCATTATGTGAATAAAGTAAGACATTGTAATAATAAAGGACAAATGACAAATCTGATGAGATATCCATTACATGTAGCTAAACACCACCATTTGAAACCATAGCGAATTGGCTTGCCTCTTATAAACCATTTCACAAAGTGATGGCCATAATAAGGCTCCATGGCCTCATCCAAGGAGAAGATTGACACCAGATGTGAAATTAATTGCCGAACCTTATAAACTTTGTCTTCTTTTCCAATGCTGTCATTATCATTGACATGGAAGAATCTATGAATTTTGTCAAACGTATTTCTGGAGAAGGAATTCGAAACAAGGACATTGTTTGTGTCAGGTCCGATCTCCCAGTACATACGTCTACGCATTACCTTACAATATCCAGATAACAGCAAAATAGCGATGTATTTGTAGATGACATCATGACTTGTTTGTATGTTGTGTCCCGTTTGAGCAGCATATTTTACTGTCTCTCTCGTGAGAATCTCAACCAAATCAGCATCAAAATCTTTACGATAAAGATCTGTTGGAGTAGAGTTTGGCGTGCAGAGATGTTTTTTTATATCAAGTGTAGGATCACAAGATACCTCAAATTTTTGTGAAGAGTCTAGTCTTTCTTCTATCCACTGTCTTGCTTTCCTAATTCGGAACTGAGATCGTGATTTGGAATTGCAGGGGTTTTCCTCTTGCGTTGATAAAGATGTAACATTTCCAACAAGGCTGTCAGTATTTACTGATCTTATCTCTGAAGTTTGCCCCAGAGGCTTAATCTCTGAAGCAGGAACAGTCACAGGTTGTCCTTTGCATCAACCTGCATCATTTTTATCGGTGTGCTCACCATCATTTGGTTGAACAAGTACAAATTCAGGCTCCTGACATGTATCAAATATGTCAGACAAAGTTTCATTATCTTCTTCTGTCAAGAACAGGCTCTATTTAGAAACTCCTCTAAGTCCCTCTCCTTTTCCAAATTACATCTGAAATAAATCGGACCAACTGTGAGAAAATGACCCCTTACTGCCCACCGTATGATATTTCATACGTAAAGATATAAACCTGTACCACAACAAAGCAGATGATGTACTGTTTTCCAATTTGTGCTTATGTATTGCATTTAAGTATTCAGATTACTAATCTATAATAATGTGAGCAAAATAATGAACTTGCACATCATAATTTTATAATTACTTAACGCCTGTCCGTGACGAGAAGCAGCAGAGTCAATAGCACTAGAACAAATGCTTTCCACCAGGAAATAAACAATCCCAATCTCCACTCCTACTGTCAGTTTCAACAGTGGACTTTCAAACTATAAATAAAACATAAAAGAAATATTTCAGTTGTTGAGAAAGAGCTTCTGGAAACAAATATGCCTGAGAAGAGCAAGCGTATGATAAATCATACGATGGGATATAATGGGTTAATCTCAGGAAGAATAATAGTGTATAATTTCGCACACAAAGAAATAATCTGCTGAAACCAGAAATAAACATCAGTGGTCAAACACTAAATGTAACACACCATATATAAAATTATTTGTATTTGCAGACATAAAGCTAAAATGGACTCAACAAATAAATTTGTTAATTGCAAAGCGTAGTTAAGTCAGAAGGAAAATTCTCTTGAAAAAACTGTAAAATTAAGAGACAGAATTGTACTTACCTTCAGCACTCCCCATTGCAAGGACAACAAGTGAGCCCCTCTAATCCTGTCATCCTGGGGTCTTGAGTGTACTGCTCTTCCCAATTGTATCCCTCTGCCCTCGCTGAAAAAGGAAGTTTACATACCCTTAAAAAAAAAGTTTGTCTATTGGCAGTACTGACATTTCTCTGGGAGGTTAGTAATGACCAGCAATTGTGTATTGTATTGAATAAGAACAAAAATTGATGATAGGTAATTATTAATGCAAGTCGTCCTTGTTAATGTATACATCACCACTTCCATACCCCAAAAAGCTCTCTTTTATGATGCATGAATGGTTAATGTTGCAGTTTCAACAAATATATATGCTACAGTTTCATATCATGCACACCGTGAATTAATTTACATGAATAATTTTTGAGAACATTTCTCTTGGAGAATAACTGTTTTTGTTTTACTTAAAAACGAACATGAATGATCAAAACTGCAGGAAACTTGTTTACTTTTTTTTATGAGGTTACCAGTTTTGGTCTGTTTTAGACTATCTTCAGACCTCGCACCATGATGGTAGACAGTGGCTGTGAACGGAGCAGGTTCTATGACTCCAGGAGCAGTCAGCGTTCATGGAGTCGTACGGCCTGCTCGGTTCACAGCCACCATCTACCATCATGGTGTCAGGTCTGAAGATGGTCTAAAACAGACCGAAACCGGTAACCTCATAAAAAGAGAAGTTTCTTGCAGTTCTTTTTTTATTTACATCTTCATGTAACTTGCTTTGTCATTAGTATGAGAGTGCTGCAAAGCCCACCATTTAGCATCAAACCATATAGCCTTTGCATTATTTTAAAACACAGCAATGTAGTCGAGTCGACGAGAGGTAATCACTGACAGATGGCAGCAACAAAGACTATAAAAAATCACATTATGTGGTTGGTTGAGGGAGACATGCAAAACAGCTGCACCAAGCCCACTACAACTGTCAGGGACCTTCTCTCACCGACTCAATTGTAGGCTGTCTCTGGATAATCGTCCTAGTACATGTTTTTCAGGTGCTGACTGCCATAGAAGTAACACACACCCAACTGTGTGTCTTACCACCACTTGGTCTACTTTTAGGAGCACTCTCAAGCTATGATGGCACAGTTCTGTCAAGAGTTTGTCAGCTGCTCACAAGGTGTGTAAAATTCGAACCAGGTGGCATTGATCAATTTCACTCTGTATTTCTGCATCTGTCAAATTCATTTCTTTCCCTAGTGAAGTATGTATGATAAGTGGCATACCCAAAGTATTCTTGGTTCTGGCTATTTCTCAGTGGTTATGATTTATACCAAATAACTTCATGAGTAAATTTTCTCACCTCTAAATTATTACCATTGGTGTTGATTAATAGCTTCAGTCTTACACGAGGCCACATCCAGATACAAATCCCATGAATGGAATGTGTGTCAAACTGTAAGCATTCAAGGGCATGTCACATTTCATGTTTAACATAGCAAGATGTTGAATGCTTACTGTTTGTGTTGCATTTCAAAT
This sequence comes from Schistocerca piceifrons, assembly GCF_021461385.2. Classification (NCBI taxonomy): domain Eukaryota; kingdom Metazoa; phylum Arthropoda; class Insecta; order Orthoptera; family Acrididae; genus Schistocerca; species Schistocerca piceifrons. Next base: position 769,886,052 of record NC_060138.1, on the reverse strand, counting down.
GCAAAAATTGGATCAGAAGATGACCAAATGTACAGATTGAAACTAATATTTAGTGAGGCCAATTTTACTGATCTAGGTGGAAATGAACGTGAAGTACTTACAGTGTTCACTGTTTCTCCATGATGTTTGCCTTTGTGATTCGTGAATATACACATTTCATGTGCATGTTATCCAACCAAAAATGGTGAAACTGAAATTGTAAGTTGACATCAAACAAAAGAAGATAAAAAAATCATAGCGTTTGGATACATACATTTGTTATGTTAATGGTAGAATGAAAAAGATAAAAAAAGAGATCATTGTATAAACGTAATCTCACTTCATAGTCTTATAGCTTTCAGTTTTCATTGTTTTCATGTTTGAGTCTAATACTCTGTATTTGAGCTTCATAGAATTTAAAGTTCATTACTACCTGTATATTAGCTAATGATATTTTAAACATTCAGCTGGCAAATACAATTATGATAGCTGGCATATATTATTGAAATTGTTACAAAACTTTTGTTGCAGATGCAATAGTGCTGTCACAGAAAAATCTTCGCCAGAGATGAAGGAATATTTTGAGGAAGTGTCACAAACTTTGAAACAATATAATGCTGAAATGCACCATACACTCAAAGGAGGTGTAAGTATCAACTTTAAAGTGAGAGTGACCTGCAATTAATTTTCTTGCTTCTCTTGTGAACGCTATTAAGCAACCTAGAAGTTTTGTGTTGATTTGATCTTATTGTCTCAGTGGGATGCCAGTTTATTAGCCTCTTTTATAACTTCAGATCCTCTCAGACCGACAACTCATTTATTACATTTTGTATCATCAGAGAGCATTGAAATACTTAGCAATAATTATCCAACTGCAATAATTCAGAATATACATAATTGCTGTTGACTTGCTGTAGAAAAATGTGGATTACTTCATAGTCTCATTTGTTAGCCCTCAAAGCAGACATGACAGTTTTCGTAACACGAGCAGGCACATGACATACTTTGTACATGTGTAAAGAATATGTGTTATTATAGTACCAAAATAAACATGTATGAACAAAATCACAGTTTAATCTTATTTTAATTAAACAATAATAAAATAAACATATATTATGTGAGCTAAATCACTGTTTAATTAAACAATAATAAAATAATCTTTGATTTTATCACTCTGTTGCTGTGTACAAGTGTTAACCCACAGTAATGAACCACTCGAAGCATTAAATGGTGCGATTGCCTCAGATCCCAGCCAATTGCCTTATTGTGGAATTGTGCTGGTAGCTCAGAATCTGGGGCATTTTCTTGTGTGGATCCTACTTTTATTCTCACCTAGCTCGCTGTTTAGTTTATATTGCTGATGTTCACTTGGACATATGCCAACACACGTCATCACTGTGCTAGATAAAACAAGAATGGTGGTGGAGGTGCAGACTCACAATTATAAGACAACAATGGAATGGTACAAGACAATTTTATTTATGGCTGTCATACATTATACGTAGATTGCCCACTCCGGGGTTAATTACTGAATGTTCAGTTATTTCCCCATCTTGACCAGAGGCCAAAGAAAAGTATATGTACAGAAGCATGTTTATGAGATTTATTTTGTTGTAAAGATGCTAAAAACACCCAAGTTGCCAACAAACTGGCCCTAAACCATTTCTACTTCAAATGGAATCCCAGTTGCTTATCCTTACAAGAATGTGGAGTACAGCTGCAGTGCAGTATTTGTCACTTGTCAGAGACTGGACCTAATTTCTAAAACTGGTCAACAACAACAGACTGGAGAGTAGTTTCTCCTTTTATTCCACCCCTTTGGCATGCTGACCCTCCCGCCCTCCAACACCTCTTTTTGGGATGGGGATGCAGCAACATTAAGTTTTGATTATTTATTGTACTTTCACTTCCATCTTGTTGTTTTCTGGCTCTGTCATAGACAGCTAAGTTCAAGACTACTCGTCAAAAACATTATCTTAATTTCAGCTCTCTCTCCTCCTCCTGCCCACTCCGTTCCTTACCTCTGCAATACAATTTAAATACTAACAAGGTTTTTTGGCATTACAGAGCTGAACTACATTTTCATTCATATGTTTTGAATACCTTTGAATTTGTATAAATTCATTCTCAATGTACTATTTCAGATATATCTCATAACCCTATTTTGAACATACAGGACTGGGTTAAGCAAAGTGATGATTTGTTGACACTCATCCCAGTGTGAACACAGTCCACCTGAAGGTGCCCTTCCTATCTGAAGGTGACCTTCCTCTCTGTCCCGTTGGTGTCCAGTGTCAATTGACCTTTATTCTCAGTCTATCACAGTCTGTCATTTTTGGATGCTCCCCACCCCTTCATTCTTCTTCTTCTTCTTCTTTCTTGTTTCGCACTGTATTTTCCATTTATACAATACGTAGCTTCTCTTATTCCTTTCTTTCATTACATTCTTCTGAAATATGTTTCATTACTTTTAAATCAATACTTCATTCATAATGATTTTGCCGATGTGACCAAGGCTCAGTTATTTCACAACAATGTACTTTCCTCCTAACTTCCCAGAAGAGAAAGTTTAAATGTTTCCAAACATTGCATTCTTATCGTATTCAATGCTATTGCCTGGTGTATCTACCATCCAGATCTAAGTATTGTGCCACAATTTCCCATATTTCCTATTTCTGCTTGAGACTGGTGATAGCTGAAGACGTAACAATTGAGGACTGCTCTCTTGCAGTAAGTAAAACAGATAACTGAAGAGAAAATTATATATATTTTTTGACAATAGTTTTTGCATTAGTCCTGAAGCAAATATTCTACATTTGCAAGTTTTCTCCATAGAGAGTGTGCTTAACTGTATTCTAGATGAAATAATTCCTCCTACTTTTGTCTGTTTGTAGACATTTGAGGATGGAGTCAGTTTCCATAAAATTGCTCTGAGTTGTAGAAGTATTCTGATAAACACCACTTGTGGTTGTGGTCGAAATGTTGATTCATCATTTTATAATATGAGATGGTCTGCAATCCAGAAGAATGTTACGGAACTTTTCCATTTCCTTTATAAATAGAGAGTGAGTAGAATAACACCTGGTGACTGTAATAGATTCAGTGTCGTCATTGTAATCCCTATTGGAATAGTATATAGAATGTTCAGAAAAGTTTCTGAGTGAAAACTGTTTCCATAATTTTATCGGTGTTTTCCTTGGAGCAACTACTAATTTAGAATTTCTAGCAACAATTGTCTTTTCTGTTGATCTATCGTGGATACAGGACAGTGGCCTGTCACACACAAGAGATATTAATGACAGGCATATGTTTTTCAGAAATTATTATTTCATTTACACTGCAAGTTTCAGCATTTCGTTAATGCTATCTTCAAGCCCCTATGCACTCCATGTACAGAGAATCCGATACATTGATGCGTGCCTAACTGGAGCCATCAGTACCAGGACTCCCAGAATTTTTTGTGCAGTGTACACTTCAGAGACTTGACAACTGATTAAAAATGCAGATTAAAAACAGCAAAGTGTAAAAACATAGGAAATTAAGGAGGTGGAACCAGGATAAAAATAATAGAGACAGGAAGTGCAAAACTTCAGAGTAATAATGGCTAGAAAAAGAGTGTGAATCTGTGTGCAGTTGTGGTCTCCAGTTTAAAGACTGGTTTGATGCAGCTCTCCTCACTAACGTATCCTATGCAGGCCTTTTCATGTCTGAATAACTACTGCAACTTACATCTATTTGGACCTACTTACTATAGTATCTTAGTCTCCCTATACATTTTTACATTTTTTACTACATGCCCCCCCCCCCCCCCCCCCAAAAAAAAAAAACATCTTTACTACCAAATTGACAAATCTTTGGTACCTCAGGGTGTGTCCAATCAACCAATCACATCTTCTAGTGAAGTTTTACCTCAAATTTATTTTGCATCTGGTTGGTTGTATTCAGTATTTTCTCATTAGATATTCAATCTACTCTTCTAACCTTCGGCATTATTTTGTAACATCGTATTTCATAAAATTCTATAATGTCTTGCCTGAACAGTTTATTGTCCACATTTCATTTCTATACAAGTGTACACGCCAGGAAAGGCTTCACACTACTTAAATTCCTATTAGATGTTAATAGACTCACCTTTTTCAGAAATTCTTTTCTTGTTACATCCAGTCTTTGTTTTATATCCTGTCTAATTTGGTCATGTTGGTTATTTCACTGCCAAAATAAAACTCATCTGCTACATTTTGTGCCACATTTCCTAATGTAATTCCCTCAGAGTCACCTTAAAATTCAGCTACATTCCATTACCCTAGTTTTACTTCTGTTGATATTCATCTTACAACCCCTTTTCAGGGCACGATCCATTCTGTTCAAGTGTGATTTGAAGTCCTTTGCTGTCTCTAATAGAATAACAATGTCATTAGTAACTCTCAAAGTTGTCATTTCTTCTCTTCTAACTTTAATTCCCTTTCCAAATTTCTCCTTGGCTTCCTTTACATTTTGCTGAAAGCACAGACAGGATAACATTGTGGATATGCCACAGTACTGCCTCACTCCCTTCTCAACCACTGCATCCCTTTCATATCCTTCAACTGTTACTGCTGAAGTTTGGTCTCTGTGCAAGTTGTAAATAACCTTTCAGTCCATGTATTTTATACCTGTTACCTTCAGAATTTCAAAGAGTTTATTTCAGTCAACACTGTCAAAAGCTTTCTCTAAATCTACAAATGCTATAAATGTAAGTTTGGCTTTCTTCAGGCGTCTTCCTATGTAGGATATAGGGGTCAGTATTTCGTTGCATGTTTCTACATATCTCCGGATCCCAAAATGACCATCCCCAATGTCTTTCCATCTGTATATAATTTGTGCTGTAGTTTGCAACCATGACTTATGAAGCTAATGGTTCAGTAGTATTCCCACCAGTCAGCACCTGTCTTTTTTTGGAAATGGAATTGTTACGGTACATTCTTCTTGGATTTCAAGGGTATTTTTCATGTTCATATATTTTGCACTCCAGGTGGAATAGTTTTGCCATGTCCGGCTCTCCAAAGGATCTCAATAATTCCAAGAGAATTTCCTCTACTCCAAGGGTCTTGTTCCAACTTGGTTCTTCCTGTGCTCTGTCAAATTCTTCTTGCGTTATATCTCTCACAGCTGTTTAAGTGTTCATTACTATGAGAAACATAGATACAACATATAGTAAACCTAAAGAAATATTAGAGAAAAGAAGTAGCTGCGTGAAAAATTAAGAGCTGAGATGACAAGCTAGTACTAAGTAATGTACAGTAGGCTGAAAGATGGAAGGAATATATAGATCAGTTATACACAGGAAATGGAATGGAAATCAATATCATTGCAAAGGAAGAGGAAGTAGATAAAGATGAGATGTGGGAATGTGATTTATTCCATAGAAGGCAGAGACTAACAGATGTGAACATTAGAGAACTGTCATTTTTATGAGTCTTAATTGCAAAATATTTACATTAATTATTTACAAAAGACTGATAAAAACTGGTCTTGGGAAAGATCATTTTGCATCCCAGAGAAATGTAGAATCATGCGAGGCAATGCTGATCCAACAACTTAGATTGAAAAGAGGCAAACCTACATTTATAGCATTTGTAGATTTAAAGAAAACTGTCGACAGTACTGACTGGAGTAAACTCAATGAAATGCTGACTGTATCAGAGATGAAATACAGACAGAAAGGTTGTCTACAACGTGTACAGAAACCAGACTGTACCGTATTTACTCGAATCTAAGCCGCACTTTTTTCCGGTTTTTGTAATCCAAAAAACCGCCTGCGGCTTGGAATCGAGTGCAAAGTAAGCGGAAGTTCTGAAAAATTTTGGTAGGTGTCGCCACAACTAACTTCTGCCGTCGAATATATGTAGCGCTACACAGGCATGCTTTGGAGGCACAAAGATAAATACTGGCGCCAAAACCTCTGCGTCAGTAAAAAAAAAATAAAAAAAAAAGGTCGAAGACGAGCTTTTTTTCTCCGCCCAGAGTTTCGACCACTTCATTTTCATACATTATCCAACGAAGAAAATATTCGAATGTAGCAACATTTCACTGTACTACGAAAATCCGACTGGCAAGACTGTTTGGGATGTTTGTCAATATGGCCAACTCTACGTTCTGAATTTTTTCCTACCTGTGAGAAGAGATGGTTGCTAATAGGAACTTTTATGAATTGTGAATCACACGCAGTATTCTCTTCACCATACGAATATAAACATTTTTGCATGTATTCTTTCATGTTTGCTGTTATCTCATTTGAATCCTGTCTGCCTAATAAACTACGAAACTAGAGTGCTACAACAGCAAACGCGGAAGAATATACATGTCATGTTTATATTCGTATTAATCTTATGCATAATAGTGATACAGTCAGAATTGAAGCACGGCTATTGACTAGATTTTTAAAACTAAGATGACTAATTTCTGTGCAGAATATAATGTACTAAAGAGGTGTCTGCAAAGATTTTCAAACGGAGAAAAATTTTAGCTAAACTCTTGTTCAGAACATCTTCTATCATACGCAGCCTATTATTTGGTTCTTGTTGATCATTATCAAAGAAAGCAGTGGTGTAAGTAACAACAAATAGCAGTCTCTTGCCATTGTTTCGATAATGAGATGATTCCTCTCTCTCTCTCTCTCTCTCTCTCTCTCTCTCTCTCTCTCTCTCTCTCTCTCTCTCTCTCTCTCTCTTTTTTTTTAAGTGGCGGTAGCAAAGTGGCGGTAGCACGCACAAAAGCAAAAAGCAAGCCATGCCGCATCGGCGGCAGGCCGTAAACACTCATCATCAGACTGCAACAAACAATGCTTGACACAGTACAGTAATGCATTTTCAGCTTAGAGTGACGTAAACGCCTATAACAAAGACAACGGCACTTATCAGATCAAAGAGAAATAAGCAATCAATTCAAACCAGACGAAGCACGTGAAAAAGGAAGGATACCCGTATAAATACGGACGGAGCGCCTGACGCATAGCAATGGCTACCTGGTAAAGCTTAACTGCTAAGCTTACGACTCGAACCAAACTACTGTAGCTGTATCGTCATTTATTCGACCTAAACTGTCTCTCATATTACAATGGACCAACTTTGTTTCGATTTGGATGTGTGGCCTAAAACTTTTCTCTCCGCTTGAATTTCGAGTCTCAAACTTCAGGTGCGGCTTAGATTTGGGAAAATTTTTTCCTTGATTTAGAGTCTCATTTTTCAGGTGCGGCTTAGTTTCGAGTAAATACGGTAGTTTCAAACAGTTGAAGGACTTGAAAGGGAGTCGGTACCTGAGAAGTTAATGAGACAGGGTTGCAGCCTGTCTCCTGTGCTGTTCAGTTTGTAGGTAGAGCAGCCTATAAAGGAAACCAAGGAACAGTTTTGAAAGGACTTAAAGTTCAAGAAGAAGTAATAAAAAACAGACAGCAAATACTTAAAAGATCTGTTGACAGGAATGAGTAGTGCCTTGAACAGAGACTACAAGTTAAATAACAACAAAGTAAAGTAAAACAGGATTAAGAGATGCAGTCAAATTAAGTAATGCTGTGGTATTTAGATTACAAAATGACACTGCAAGTAGTAGATGAGTTTTTCTAATTATGGTAAAAATAAGTGATGATGGCAAAGTTAGAGAGTTTATGAATTGCAAATTGACAGCAACAAAAAGACAGTTCTGAAAAATAGAAGCAGGTTAGCTTCTAAAATTTTTAATTGGTACAACTACTTTGCTGGTTGTACTTGTTCTGGCACATAGCCTTGTACAAAAGTGAAACATGAATGTTAAACAGTACGGTCAAGAAGAGAATAGAAGTTCTCAAAATATGGTGCTACAGAAGAACATTGAAGATTAAATGGATAGACCAGATAACTAATGGGGTGATTCTAAATCAAATCAACTGGAAAAAAATTAATGGCACAACTTGATGAAAAATCAGACTTGATTAAAAGAGTTCCTTTTTTGGTGATTTGTTTTATATGCAACTTATATGGTTTACAATTAAAGACAAATTACATCTAGTTGCTTGCTTTGATTCTCAATGTTTGTATTATGTAAACAGTCTAAAAGACAAATTTACCAACCATATTTTGTCTTGCAGTTACTGAAATAAATTTGTTCTTGAAAGGTTTTCAAAAATGTTTCAGCAACAATAAATTGCTCATTTACTACCTGCACAAAAAGCAGTTACTGTGTGACAGTTATGTACAGAAAGTCACTGGCTCTGTAACCAGGAGTTCCCTGGCAAACAAGAGTGCAAAGGGGTTAGATGCGTAAAACACCCTTACTCAATATGTTTGAGAGTAACAAACACTGTACATAATACGAAGATAATATGAAACTGAAATTAGTAATGGAGTAAAATAGAATCATCTATCTGAAGACTCAGATCCACAGCTCTCAATTAATGCTTCTCAGTGTTTCTGGTTCTTGTGATCTGTGTTCATCCTCAATTTTTATTGCATTAGCTGCCATTTGTTTATAATGTATATCTTATAAATAAAATAAAATTTTATACTTGCCACAGCACCAAATATTTTACAAGAAAAATAACTCCCATTCTTCAGTTCATTTATCAAGAGACTTGAATATTGTCTCCTGAATAAGTTTGAATGTGAAACAAAAACCAGTGTTCCTTCCGGTTCTAAGTTGTCTTTGGTAGAGAAATAGAACTGAGTTCCAGGAATAGTAAGAGAGAGGTACCTGCATATTGAAACTTTTGAGTGTACCCCCATGGTCCCTTCAAATTGCTTTATGGTAGAGCCATGCCCATGAAAGGCAGAGATCTAGATCTACATTCCTTTGAAGTCAGAAAGCTTTCATTTCCAAGCCCCTTCTATAAATTTGAAATGTGAAAGGGTTAATTAAGTCAGCTTTTTACATTTAAATGTAAATGTGTTAAGCAGGAGTGCCCGGAGGCTCTCATGCCAGTAGGGGCAAAACATTTTTGCCATACCTGTGATTTTGGAATTTTGTAGGCATTATCTGATCATCATTTTTCTGTTAGTTTCTACAGTGCATTTTTAATAGCTAGCTAATGTTACAAACAAAAAAGCTAACAGTGTAATTATAATCAAGCATGCTTTTCCGTTCTCAGAGTTTGTGTTCTCCCAACACTTATGTTTTTTCTGTCGGTCCTCTTGTAATGCCTATTCTTTCAATTGTTTTCCTGTCATTAAAAATGTTTTGTGGATAACATTTCCCACAAATCAATTTATACGGAAATGTCATCTTCCGACACATACAACTTATAGGGTAATGGACATACAACTGTACATTTTTAAGAATTTACTTCATCTTTATTTTTTCATTTGTGTTCAGAATTGACAAATGTGGTATCAAATTGATCAGTATGAGTGTATTGCAAAAACAAATTTATTTGCTTGAACGTAATCAAGGTAAGAAAGAAAAGGCTTAACTAGTGATTTGAGAGAAAATTGAAATATTCCACTATGAGCTACTGCTAGCTATGTAAAGGAAGTATCAGAAAGTTCATCTGTACAAGGCCTAGCTATTTTGTACAAAAAAAGCTGTATTGGTATGATACTTGATTACTAAAATGGCTTCCTTCAAAGCAAGTATTAAATTCAGGATGTTTTGAGAATTGTGGGTGCTGGGAAGATAAATAGGTGACAGTAAGATCATGCTTTCTGGAGAAAAAAGAAATATCAGTCAAATGTATTGTAACACAGTTTGTCTAAAAGAAAGAAATAATGTATGATAGAGCAACATTTTACTATGAATAACACTAAAAATCACGTACAGGACTTGAGAGGCATCAAATATTCTCATACTTTTAGTCAAATCATTTCACAAAACATTTGCCCAACTTTATTTCAAAAAGTTACTCATAATTCACTTGACTTGGTTTATATTATTTTTATGTCATTTTATTGATATTTTTGGGTCATTTTAGTGATAATTTTCCAGGTATTTTAGGTTATAAAATTCTGGGCCCTGTGGTTACATATCTTTCCCTGTACTTGTAAGCTAAACGGATTCTTGCTATAAGCAGATACCCCCACTAGCTTCTCTCTGTGGAGGAAAAACTTGACCACTTTGTGATGAATTTACTGCAAAGTGCAAACCATGACTTCATAAAGTTCATGCAGAAGCTCGTATTCACGTTTCATGAAAATACTGCAGTTGAAAGAGGCTTTGCTGTTAACGAAGATGTTTTAGTTGAAAACTTAGAAGAAGATATAATTGCTGCAGAAAGAAGTATTTACAATGCAGCACAATCATTAGATAGGTTACTTAATTGTGGGAAACAACTGAATGTGGACATTACAAAATCAGTAATACTAACTGTGAAGAATGCTTCATAAAAAAGAGAAAAAGAGTAGAAGCCTTAAAAAGAAGAAGAAATCTGATGAAAATGAAGTGGCCAATCTTAAAAGAACAGTTCAAGAAGTAAAAGAACTCAAAAATAAAACAAGATTGATTATCGAAAAGGTAAAAGAAGAAGCTGAACTTTCAGATGCTGATTTTTCAAGTTTAGCTAAGAAACTTAAACACTGAATATTTTACTGTGAAGTTAAACATTTCACATAAATTTTGTACTTCAAAATGGTTATATTTTCTTAAGGAAAATTATTAGTTTCCACTAAATTTCTATGTTAAAAACAACTTGTATTTTAATTGATATGATAAATATATCTGAAAATAGTCATACCCCATCCTATGTGAGTGTTTAATGTTTTCATAGCATTTGATGGGTGGTATACCGTAAGTCATACATATAATGTAAATGATATTAATATAATAGAGGGAAACATTCCACGTGGGGAAAAATATATCTAAAAACAAAGATGATGTGACTTACCAGACGAAAGCGCTGGTAGGTCGATAGACACACAAACAAACACAAACATACACACAAAATTCAAGCTTTCGCAACAAACTGTTGCCTCATCAGGAAAGAGGGAAAGACGAAAGGATGTGGGTTTTAAGGGAGAGGGTAAGGAGTCATTCCAATCCCGGGAGCGGAAAGACTTACCTTGGGGGGAAAAAAGGACGGGTATACACTCGCGCACACACACACACACACACATATCCATCCACACATGGTATATGTGTGGATGGATATGTGTGTGTGTGCGCGAGTGTATACCTGTCCTTTTTCCCTCTAAGGTAAGTCTTTCCGCTCCCGGGATTGGAATGACTCCTTACCCTCTCCCTTAAAACCCACTTCCTTTCGTCTTTCCCTCTCCTTCGCTCTTTCCTGATGAGGCAACAGTTTGTTGCGAAAGCTTGAATTTTGTGTGTATGTATGTGTCTGTTTGTGTGTCTATTGACCTGGCAGCGCTTTCGTTTGGTAAGTCACATCATCTTTGTTTTTAGATATATAATGTAAATGGATAGATAAAAAAAATCTACGCCCCAAGTGGCGGCAGGGGGGCACACACACAAAAGCATTTAACTTTTACAAGCTTTCGGAGCCAGTGGTTCCTTCTTCTGGCAGAAGAGTTGAAGGGGAAAGGAATATGGATTAAGGAAAAGGATTAGAGAGGTTTAGGGAAAGGGATACAGTTCAGAACAGTCACCCAGAACTCCGGGTCAGGGGAGACCTACCGGACAGTATGGACAAGGAAGTCATCCCGTCCAGTAAGTCTCCCCTGACCCTGGGTTGTGGGTGGCTTTTCTATGTTGTATCCCTTTCCCTAAACCTCTCTAGTCCTTTTCCTTAACCCCTGTTCTTTCCCCTTCAACTCTTCTGCTAGAAGGAGCCACTGGCTCTGAAAGCTTGTAAAAGTTTGCCTGCTGTCGCATGGTGAGTAAATTTTTTTATCTATCCATTTACATTATATTATCAATAATTGAATTTTTCATTGTTATACAAGTTATATATAGTTACTTTATTCATGCTCACTTATAGTATAAGAGACATAAGAATGACTACATTCAACTTTCATTTCAACCACCTATCATGTTCATAGAAAAATGTTTTTGTCAATGTACCACACACATTTTCATGAGATAGTGAATGTAACTAAGGATGTAATGTAAAAGTCATGGAAAGGTGATGAGTTTCATCCTCTAAAAATCTGTAGATGCCCTGATACATCAATTCAATTCAATTTTCTTAAAAATGTGCAAATCTTGTATGAACTTCTTTATTAAATTTTAATACCCTTCTGCAGCTTAGTTTGCGTAGACTAGATGCAATATTTGCACAGTGTATAGATTTACACATAAGCAGTGGGCATAACAACATATGAATTTGATTAAAGAAAGGAAAAAAAAGTGCTAGCCATACAGTCTATGCACAATAGCAGTAGCCGCTAAGCTAGTAAAACTACATGTTTTTTCACCAAACGTTCCTAACCTGAATAAATGTATGGTTCCCCGTTTCTGCTGCAGATTTTTCCAGCAGATGGTGGGATCTTCAGCAAATGGATAAAAAGGGCAAATTTTAAAACGTTCTCAGTGAAACCAATCATTCTGGAAGTTAGACAGCATCCAGCAATAACTTCTGTTATGTGGCCTATTCTGAACCAGCAGTCTGCAGAACCTCAGGTCAGCAGAAAAGAAGTGCTTAGTTTTTATCATTACATTGTAGTTTTAAAGTGTCTAAACACTGATTTTAAATTTGCATGATTCAGCACAAGACATTCATGGTCAGTGAGCTAAAGTGCTGAATCAATCTGCAAAAATTTGAAGCCACAGTTCCTAATGTGGTAATTCATATCGAAATGCAATGTTCTTGCATTGAGTATGTTGACTATCATAGTTTTTATTTGCAACTGCGCTATAATTAGTGGATAGTATTTCAGCTATAATTACTGGATAATATTTCATTTGATGAATTGAGTGTGTAAATTTCTCAGACTTTTTTTCCTCTGCAATCTGGAATAATGCTGGAAGTCAGATGCTTTAACATATAATATCAAATTCTTGGAAATAAATGCGAAGAGTTTCTTCAAAGACATTCTTCGTTTATTCCTCGATCACAGTACACTAAATTCTTGTACAAGACTTTCTTAATACAGGAAAGCCTCGATTTTATAATCACCAAATCTGACAGAAGACTGTCATGAATCAAATTTTTCAATTTTCTGTTGTTTCTTCATGAATCATTGCCAGCATTTTTATGCTGGGGCCATTTATTGGTGGTTTGCTGCACCACCCCAACCTAGGGCAACAGTGCATGGAGCATACGCCAGTGTCCAAGCACGTACTTCATCTAGTGCAGTTATTTCAGTCAGTGCCCTCTCCCTGAAGGGACTCCTCATCCATCAGTGTACTTGGCACAGGCAAAATACATAACAAAAATTCACATCAGGTACACTCTCCTAAATATTTAAATCATTATATTGTTTATAGTTCACAACCATCATTCATCAATAGACAGACATACAGTTACACATCACTCCTCTGGCGTGATATGTAATGCTACATATTCCCCCACTTGGACTAATGATCTCACTACACATTACATAGACTTAAATTGTTGCTTATTCTTTGCTACAGGTACATGACTGTTTTAGCAAGTGCATTTATCATCTTATCTAACAGCTTTACCTAATGAAAGTTAAAGGTTTTTGTCTACTTTATTATTTTTTAACCCTTTCCATCTTATTCTTAATTTTATAATACGAGATTTCATTGGTCCATAAGGACAATGTGATTACATATGCACTCGATAGACCGTCAACATAAGTCAAATTCATATTTACACTTACCTCCAAACATTTATTTTGTTTTGTTTGTATATAATGCATTTTACCAATTCTTCTCGACAGTCATTTTCTTCAGTCTACTACATTACCATTTTCCTAACTCTCTTTTCCAAACTTAAGTGTAAGAGAAAATTCTTTGCGATGGGCAGCTCGTTCTGTAACACAACTAGTTCAGGAAGCCATATATTACATATTAATTTTATCCCTTTTCATCGTCCTAACTATGAGGTGGAGCTAGATTTTGAGTACCTAGTATCTTCAAGTTTTGTTGTATACTATGGTTCTTCTATCTTGTAAGCTTTCAATGTTTTTACCTTACAAACTCGGACTTTCTTCATATGCAGTATAATCCCAGTTTCACTATCCTTAGCAGTCCATAACAACTCAAGTAAGTTTCTCTTTTCTACAACATTGGAGTAAGTCTCAGAATCGTTATTATTCTACCACTGTTGATAACACCTAGCCCGCATCAAAACAGAATGTGCTTGTGTAGCCAGCCCGAGTGTGAAAACAGTCTTTGAGTGGTCCAGCAGCAAACCTGAAGAGACTTTAAAGACTTATGCCAGGAAAGCCTGTGAAGTCACATTTATAACACCTCTTTCCTCAGAAACACTTCTCACACCCAGTGCTATATATTTCTTGGTGGTGATGTCCCATATGTGTTTCTTCATTTCATCGCAGATGTAGGTCTTCCTTCCTTGGTACATTTGCTTTATTCCTTCTGTACAGTACATATTAGGGTACACCATCCTGTTTACAACTTCAATATCTCTCTCTCCTCTGCACTTGTTATTTTGAGACAAACTTACTCCTACATTATGGTAAACACATTCCTGGCTGTCTGGTTTACCCTGTTGTCAACATTTCAAGTGCTCCTTTTCACCATCTTAGCCAGTAATCGTACCTGACTTAGCAGCATCTTATTGTAGATAGTATTTATTACCATTGAATTAATCTTTAGAAAACAAATATTAGGTTATCCAAAGATAGTATCACTTACACTGCTATGGATACTCACAATACCATTTTTATCTAGCCTGGAAGTTAATGCATCATTAAACATGTTCTAAATCAAACATATTTCAATCTTCGTAATCTTACTCTCATCAGTATGTCGTTGCTGACATCTGCATATTGTAGCATACACTATAATGTATTACAGGATAAACATGTATTTCAAGGATGAATTAAAATGCATTGTAAATATTTCCATGGTGTATAGTTAAATAATTCCATACTTTCCATATGGAATTAGTGATGACATGACACTATTTTAATAAATTTGAATGAACATTGCTGTTCAGACTGTATCTTTTTGTATCTCATGAAGGCTGATAATGCCTGTAGGCTAACAGGCAATTTTGCTGCTGTTGAATCCAAAGCAAGGCTTCTCTATAAGGAATGTAGTGCTTCAGCCTTATATGTCCCAAGTAAACAAACCCTCTGGAATTCCGCATCTGTCCTGTCTGTTTCAGCTGACAAATGAGTTGTGCCAACAAATGATTCAGTCTTTTCCTCCAGACTTTTTGTTCAGTTAAATCACTAATGCACTCCTCCCATGTTGTAACAGTAGAGCCTGCAACCTTAGTTATAGCTGAGTCTTTCTGCTGTTCTAAAAGATTTAGTCTGATAATAGTATTGTGATCTGTCTATGTACCTCAGTCAACACCTACTGTGTAAAATCTTTGAGCTGTTTTAAATCTTTCTTTATGTCTCTTAATTACTATCAGCTTCATTCTTCACCAGGTCACACTGCATAATAATTTCGATATGTAACACACCTGTTCAAGTTGAAATTTTAGGTTGTAACTTGGATATTTTATTATCGTATATATTATTTCTTAGGTTTTTTTTTTGTCAGTATGCCATATCTCCCTTATTAAAACAAATAAACACCCTTCAAACAGGCCCTGAAGGCCCAACGGCACAGACTAGGCGCCTTGTCATCCTCAGCCCTTAGGTGTCGCCAGATGCAGATACACAGGGGCATGTGGTCAGCACACTGCTCTCCTGCCCGATGTCATTTTTGTGACAGGTGCCACTGCTTCTCAGTCAAGTAGCTCCTCAATTGGCCTCACAAGGGCTGAGTGCAACCTGCTAGTCAACAGCACTTGGCAGCCTTGGACGGTGACCCATCCAAGTGCTAGCCAAGCCCGACAGTCCTTAACTTCGGTGATCTGACAGGAACCGGTGTTAACCACTGCGGCAAGGCTGTTTGCATATTTTCCTTATTAATTAATAAAAATTAATGATTGAGACATCATTTTCAAGATTTCTTTCACCACTATGCCGAAAAATACGCAAATAGTTTTTATATATATATATATATATATAAAAAAAAAAGCAATGTAGAAAGTGTCATCTATTGATGCTCTATTTAACTAATATGCACAACAGTTGTTTAGATTGTTTACGTAAATGTAGTCTATCATGCAATTTCAGTCATACACATCAATGTAAAGAATTTAAAAGGCACCATCTGTTGACAATCTTATTTTACTATTATGTACAACAGCATCTGGAGTTGTTAACTTTCTGTAAGTAAGTGTTTTGTTCTATGCAAATAAAGTTAATTACATCAACATTCATCACCACATGAGGTAAGTACCGTTTCCTACAACTTCACACTGTTAGAATTGGAGAACGTTTTCAAATATGATGGCAGATTTTGCCAACAATTCAACCTTCGAGCTCCTGTTGCAAACATCTCGCAACTCACAACAGAAACCTATGATGTAGAAGAAGAATGTACAAACAGTGGTACAGCTTACAAAAAGTTAAACGAAGAACAGAAGTCATAGATGAGGAAGTCTTGACTAAGAAATAAGACCGCCAGTTGTCATGCCATTGAGGGACTGAGAAGGTCTGGTAAAACATTTGTCTACAAAACTTTGTATCAAATTTATGGGGTGGAAATAAGATGGTTTTAACAGTTGCAGGGACAGGCATTGCTACCAGTCTCCTACCAAGTAGATGCTCATCACATTCGATTTTCAAACTACCTGTATCCATCTTGAACAAATTGGTCTCATCAACTCACACTCAAACCAAGGATGAACAAATTCTGTGTGACACTGATCTCATCATTTGGGATGAGATTTCAACAGTTCCCGAAGACTCGCTAAATGTTTTTGATTGACTTTCAAGGGACATTATGAATAAATAATCTCCATTGTGGAGACAAAATAATTCTGTTTGGCAGAGGTGTCCATCATGTGTTACCCATCATTAGACATGTCAATAGAACAGCCATTGTAAAAACTACACTTAAACGATCACCCTTATGGTCTCATGTTAAAATTCAAAAGGTGACTCAAAATATAAGGGCAGATGCTATCCTGTTTTCACCTGATGTTTACTAAAAGTGGGTAATGGTGATTTAGAAAATCAGATTACTTCAGTGAAGGAATCAAAATTTCTAAACATTGTTATTGTAATTACAATAGTTTTATTACCACCATATTCAATGTTACAGAAATCAGTGACCAAAATGTTTCACAATTATTTGTCCAAAAAATGATTTTACAACACTTCACTTCATGGCTATGTCATTTCCAGTTTATTACATGGGGAGGCAAAGTTTTACCTCAGTTCTGATTCTGTCCTACTTGAAGAAATAAACAACATTCAGTTGTACCTCATATAATTCCTGAACTCTCTATATCCGCTCGGTTAACCATCTCGTCAATTGCATTTAAAGAAAAGTGCCATTGTTATGTTTGAGAAATATCTTAATGATAATCAGGGATTAATTAATGGTGCAAGATTAGTGGTAAGGCACTTAAACTAGTATATCATCACTGCTAAATTCACCGGCTCTAATAGAACTGTGCTTATACCTCACATTAACCTCATATCTTCTGATCAAACCATGTCTTTCCAAATGATAAGAAAATGATTCCAATAAAAGTAGCATTCAATTGTCCATTAAGGGGATACGGAATCGGATTTTGGGTTAAAAAATCGAATTTTTTTTTATTGGCGTATTATATTCTGCCATGTTTCCTCTTTAAAATGACGTATCATACATAGCTCTACTACAATTATAACTATTTTATTTTTATATATTTGTGAGATCGGGTATTGCGCTTTAGTTATACACGTCTCTCGTGGCTGACCATGAACTTTTTGGCAGTACCTTTAAAGTGACATGAATTCAAATATCCCGGTTTCCAGCGACTATTTATACACTAGTTGCCCGAAAATGTTTCTCTCTGGTTTCCTCAAGTTACTCTTTGACTTTGTGGCGGGACTGTTTTGTAAACAGTGTGATATAAGAAAGTAGTTGTTGTTGAGTTATTTCGTATTTAGTGCTTCATTTTTCGCAGTGAAAATGCCTAGAGCTAAAGCAAAAGTATTTAAAAAGCGTGTGAACTGGCAAAAGAAAAGAAATAATGATTCATTAGCAAAGCAAAGCAGTTCATCATCATCATCACTGTTGGAAAATGTGAATCCACTTATTACTGATTTGCCGAACGAACTTACACCAAATGAAAACAGTGCTTCTCATAAAAAACTAAGAGATTTGGAAGAGAAATATAATTTACTTGATAGAGGGAATGAAGTTTTTGAACTCATTGATACGAATATATTGTGTGAAGCTCTTGAAAACAGTTTGTGCTGCAAAAAATGTCATGGAAACGTTTCTCTGAAAGTAGAATCCCATGTTGGCCTGGCTGCCCAGTTTAATTTAATATGCAGTGTTTGTAAATACAGCTGTAAGTTTCCAAGTTCGGTTTCAGTAACTGTAAATAATGGATACAAGAAAACTGAACTTTATAGTGTAAATATTAGGTTAGTTTATGGATTGCGAGCAATTGGTAAGGACAAAGCAGCTGGTGATATGCTATGTGGTGTTCTAAATCTTCCAAGTGCACCTTCAAAGTTTGAAGCTTACAATTATGTACTAGGATCTGCAGTTGAAGATGTAGCACAGAAGTCAATGCAGGTTGCTGTGGAAGAAGCAGTGGAAGAAAATGACGGCAGTCGTGACCTCACAGTGGCGTTTGATGGCACGTGGCAGAAAAGGGGCCACACCTCCAACAATGGTGTTGTAACAGCAACTAGTGTTGATACTGGCAAGGTTATTGATGTTGCAATAATGTCTAAATACTGTAGGTGCACAGGCAGGCTGAAAAATGAACACAGTGATGACTGTATTGCTAATTATTATGGTAGTAGTGGTGGCATGGAGGTTGCTGGGGTGAAGAAAATTTTTCATCGCTCTTCACAGTGGTATAATGTTCGCTATGTCAAATATCTGGGAGATGGTGACTCTAAAGCATTCAAAGAAGTTTTGGAAAGCAAACCATATGGGAACAGTGTAAATATAAGCAAACTTGAATGTATAGGACATGTGCAGAAGAGAATGGGTGCCAGGCTGAGAAGGTTAAAATCAGTTATGAAAGGGAAAAAACTAGATGATGGGAAAACCTTGGATGGCAGAGGAAGATTGACTGATTCCATAATAGACCACATTCAGAACTGCTATGGCCTTGCAATCAGGCAAAATACAGGCAATCTTGAAGAAATGAGGAGAGCTATATGGGCTTTATATTTCCACACCGCATCCACGGATGAGCATCCACAACATGGTTTGTGCCCCAAAGGTGAAAACAGATGGTGTAAATACAATAGGGGACTAACAACAGGAGAGAAATACATTCACCACCACAGTCTACCATCAGCCATCATGGCAGAAATAAAGCCCATTTTCAGAGATCTGGCTGACAGAAGTCTTCTGATGAAATGTCTTCACGGAAAAACGCAGAACCCCAACGAGTGCTTGAATAGTGTGATATGGCATCGTCTCCCAAAAACAGTGTTTATCGGAATTAATACACTACATTTTGGTGTGTATGATGCTGTGGCAACCTTCAATCTTGGAAATATAACTAAATGCCAGGTCCTTCAAAAGTTGGGTATGTGTGTTGGTTCCCGTACGGTACGTGCTATGTTCTTTTTAGATCAGCACAGACTAAGGCATGCTGATAATATAATCAAGACATTAGTGAAAAAAGCAAGACAGGTGCAGAGGGGTGCCAAAAGAAGACTTGAAGATGATTATGAAGACTGTGAAGGGGGTATTAGCTACGGATCAGGAATGTTTTAATCTTCTTTCTCCGTTTCCCGTAAGTTTACTTTTTACTTCATCTAGGAACATTATCTCAGGTACTGGTCAACCTAGAAGTCTGAAATTTTTATGACGTAGTGACATAGGTCCCTATTACATACTGAAACAACGATTTTTTAATTACTTGATTTACAAAAGACTTAGGGGTGATAGTCTAGTAAAAAGCGATGGAAAAAATTTACTTAAAAATAAATGTACAATATCTCTGTAAGAAAATACTTTGACAATAAACTGTTGTTTCAGTATTGTTGTAACATATGAATGCACATACAGTAAAATTTTTACCTCTCTGTCTCCAGTAGTTTGTGAGAAAATGTTCCCTATAGTAGGCATATATTAACATTGCGGGGATAGGTGATTCCGTATCCCCTTAATAAAGCATGAGGCTAGGCACTTCAAAGTGAAGAATTGTATTTACCAGAACCTATTTTTTTTCTCATGGACAGTTATATGTGGCTTTTTCATGCATTTGCACATTCAGGGATATTTATTTTTGTGCTAAAGACACCAAAAGCCAAGAAGTAAACAGTGATCACATTAGTAAACAATGATCACATTATACAGGGTGTATATGACCCAAGACAACCTGGAAATCCAGGAAAAACCTGGAATTTTTTCATCCAGAAGAAAACCGGGAAAAACCCGGGAATTTTTCAGACTTCCGGAAATTTTTCATTGTTTTAGCTCTCAGTTAAATTTTTGTAGTTTTGATTGGTAAGAATTGATACTCTAGCAAATAATGTTACTGTATCCTGCTACTGGAGAATGATACTGCAGCAATAAAATATAAACGAGAGGAAAAAAATAAAACTTTATTTGTGAAGGAAATGCGCCATTTACAATAACAAAACACCATGCACGCACAAGCGTCTGCAAACAGCAAAACTATGTCAGAGGCCTTAGGGAGAAGACTACGTAATACTTCGTAACAATAAACTGCTTCTATGAGCGTGACGTCACAACTGTTTACATTAGGTTCGTTTGACCAGTTGCCAGCGGACTCATGCTCTTGCACAGTTGATTCACGTATGAACAGTACCTTCTCCCGCTTCCTGCTACTTGAAGTGTGGCTGTTAGCTGTAGCAGCAAGCAGCCAGATGCAAATGAGAAAAATTTTTCTTTCGCGCCGTACCTGCCAGATTCGCGCATGCGCAGAATTGTCCGATCTGTAGTGGGGAGGGGGTTAATCTCCATGTGACTTGTGTTTGCGTTAAGTGATTTCACTGCTTGCTCTTCATTTATAGCTCCCATGTCAAATGAAAACAAAACTGATTTCTGTGTCTGGGAGCTATCGAGTGAATTAAAATACATTCACATAATTACAGATG
This sequence comes from Schistocerca piceifrons, assembly GCF_021461385.2. Classification (NCBI taxonomy): domain Eukaryota; kingdom Metazoa; phylum Arthropoda; class Insecta; order Orthoptera; family Acrididae; genus Schistocerca; species Schistocerca piceifrons. The sequence goes on along the minus strand of NC_060138.1, from coordinate 769,864,930 downwards.
GCAAAAATATTTTATTACTTTCAGTTTTCTGATTTTATTTTGTTTTCAAGGTATTAGCAGTCAAGCATTAATCACCTTGCAGAACAATGAAGTTATTTCTGTCAGTTTGCTAAAGAAATTTGGCTTTATTAATCTTTCCGCTGAGGCAATCAACTTTTTTGAAACGAAGTGTTTCATTCCACAGTATTGGCTAGTTCCAAGTGTTCACTGAATTTCAAATGAAGGTTTTCATCTTCTGCCATGTATGGCATTATGCCATAATAAAGAACCAAACACGAAATAGTACAGTACTGCTAATCTAAGAAAATTTATGTCCCAAAGACCACATTGAAAAGCTTAATATCAGATGGAACCTACTTAATTGTGAATTTGGAAAAAAACCAATGTGCACTTCAAACTGAATTATGCATTTTAGTATGGTTTACAAAATTCCAATGCTCTTGGAGTATCCTCTGATGTCCTGTTTCTTTTATGGCGTAATGTAAGCTCTCTTAGTGCTTTATACACACATGCAAGCTTCCTACACCACTGCAGCTGCACACACGCAAAAATACCTGTTTTCTGGTGCTCTCTGGTAACTGCTAAATTGAACCTATCTCTAATAGTCTCGGAATAGTATTGCGAATGGTGGCTTGAAAAGCGTTACTTTCAAAGTAAATTTTTTTTTTATCCAAGATGAATTATGTTACATGTGAGAAAGTGGAATGAATTTCTTAAATCACAGAGCATTTAAAAATGATCACTTTGAGGACCATCCACTTACAAGAATTTCAAGCCCAGAAGACCAAACATTTATGTCATTTTAAATTTACTGGCACATTTGTGTGATGTATCTTAAAGTATTGTAGCTTATTAATCTTCGAGACCAATATTATATGTTAAAGCTTAGCTTTTATTGGGCTATACTATGTACATTAATGTAAACCATTAACTTTTCCTCTTTGTGTGTTCGCATTACGTTACAGTGATCTTGCTATTGGCTGACTAGAACATATGTCCTATGCTCTGAATATCTGCTGTCATCAGCTGGAGAGATCACGTGGCATGAGATATGACTGGCTTACAGAAGGACATCCCAATCTCAATTTCAATGCTCCAGAAATTAACATGCTGTGTTTGGTGCAATTCGAATTTATACTTTCATAATACGAAAATATGCAGCATATTTGTTGCTGCATATCAAAGGTCTTTCCAAAACTTATCTCCCATGCCCCCCCTCCCGCCCGGGAAGCTATATGCCAGTGTATAAAATATTAACCATTCAAAGGATTGGTAAGTTTTACAGTTCCAAGGGAAAAATCTATGGAAAACCTACTGTCACGTAGCATGAAAAGGTGTATTTTCGCCCAGGAAAAAGTGTATTTTTAAACGGGATATCCGGGAATTTTTTTCCTTGTCTGCTTACACACCTTGTTATAGCTGCTAACATTGTTTTCAATGAATTTTGTAAAATAAATAAGTTTCAGACAAACATATTAACTTGACAAAGACAATATCTGCTTTTTAAATGGTTCACAATTAATCATATTGTTTATAATGATACTGATTTTTCACAATGAGACTAATGTTTGTTACTACTATTAATAATATTATATGTTTTATTAATAAATATTTGTATTTACTTATGGCTCAATTACTATATTACCTACAGGTGACTGATTATGATAGAGTGTGAATTATTCATGTGGGTCAGCTAGTTTATTTGTAGTTTTTCTTCACTTGTCAGTAATGTGTTGATCTCTCCTGGTTCTGTTATATCCAACTTGATATTTATTTCAGCAATAGCGTGTTCAACCTTAACACGCTGAGCCTCTAAATTTGTATTTATATTCGGAATTGGTTTTACTTATCTAACATGGCATTCAATTCATTCTGTAACTCATCATCCTGAGGCTTTAAGTCTGTCAGAGCCTACGTTATATTTTCCATACTCCTAGTCAGCACTGGCATATAATTAGAACAGTAACAGGTTTACAACTATTTTTCTTCAATTAACAACTGTTAAAAGCGTGTATAACTTAGCTTAAAAAAATGTTACACGTGTATTATCGACTTACACTACACAAAACACGCACTGTCACCAGACAACCAAAAAGCTTAAGCTGGCTTCAATACAGCTCACTTAACTTAGTTGAGCAGCTCACTGTGCTGATATGCTGATAATGAGATGATTTGCTGCATTCGGAGAAACCGGGTTGGTTTGGATTGGTGAGAAACTGCCATTGATACACCACTACTTGCTGTGTTGTTATGGAGACCCAAGAACACACTCATCATCTGTAGTAGCTGTTGGGTCAGTCTTTAGATTTGTAGTATTTATAATTTTCTGCCGACAACTTTGATTGTTACTCATCACAGAATTATTTCTTCTTAAATGCTTGACTTCCCATGTTTGTATGTAGTTACATAGTACTTCTTAACATGCTATTGTTTAGTTGGTTTTCAGTGATAACAACAATAACTTCCCAGTAAGCCTTGAATTAAAATTTCAATTTTTTCTTGATTAATTCCTGGCTTCAAGTTATTGTCAACATTCTTTACCAATTTGACACTGTTCCAGCATTAAATATTCTGGGTCCAGTAGTTTGAATTTGCAGCTGAGCTGTAGATAATTAATAGTATTTAGTTTGCTGAAGTTCTGGTTCATGACTCTGTAAATTTCTCGGACTTCTTTTCTTCTGCAATCTGGAATCATGCTGAAAGTGTGATGCTTTAATGTAACATCAAATTCTTGGAACTAAATTGCAGATTTTCTTCAAAGACATTCATCGTATATTCTTTGATAAAAATGTGACAAATTCTAATGCACAGAATTACGGTGCCCTCGCTAAAAGAATCTTGGCCCTTCTTGACCAATATCTGCAACCAATTGCCCAAAAACGTAGCCACCCACATTAAAGAGACCAACAACTTCCTGCACCAGTGCTCTACCATCCCAACACCCTTATCTCCTGGGTCACTTCTCGTCACTGTAGATGGAACCTCCTTGTATACCAGCATCTCTCATGCCCATGGCCTTGCTGCAATTGAACACTACCTCTCCCAATGCCCTGTGGATACCAAACACACCACTTCATTCAGCTACTCAGTTAAATCCTAACCCATAACCTCTTCACCTTTGAAGGGAAGGTATACAGTTAAACTCGTGGCACAGCCATAGGCACCCATATGGCACCCTCCTATGCCAACCCTAGTTTCCCAAAACCCCAAACCCCCTGGTGTGGTTCAGGTTTATTGATGACATCTTTATAACTTGGACCCAAGGCCAGGACACCTTATCCTCATTTGTCCACAATGTCAACACCCATCGTGCCACCTTCCTAGACGTCGATCTCCTCCTCTACACCTCTGTCCACATCAAACCCACCAACAATACCTGCACTTTGACAGCAGCCACTCCTTCCACACCAAAAAATCCCTCCCATACAGCCTGGCCAACCATGGTAGATGCACCTGCAGTGATGAAAACTCCCGCACTCAGTATGCTGAAGGCCTGACAAAGGCATTTGCGGACAGGTAGTATCCTCCAGGCCTAATACACAAACAGTTCTTCCAAGCAGTAACCCCACACACACCTGATCCTCACATCCACCCCAAGAACCAACTGCAAAGAAGCGGCCCTCATGTCACCCAGTACCAGGTCATCACTGAAAGCAGCCATGTCATACACCTGCTCTGCTGCAGCCACTGCACAGTGTTGTTCATTGGTATGACAGCCATCCAGCTGTCTATCAGAATGAATGAGCACCACCAAAGTGCTGCCAAAAACAAGGTGGACCACCCAGTGGCACAATATGCATTATTTCAATGGCTGCTTCACTTCCCGTCCCATCACGATGCTTCCCAAAACCACCAGCTTTTCTGAGCTGCATAGATGGGAGCTATCCTTACAGCACATCCTTCGCTCCTGTAACCTCCCTAGTCCAAACCTAATGTAACTCGCTGTCCCCTCACCCTCCATCCCCCACCCAAGTGTGTGTGTGTGTGTGTGTGTCTGTGTGTGTGTGTTTTCCTTAATCCGAGAACGTCACTATCTAATTCTCTCCAGATCTGACACAATCCTGTCATCAAATTTTACAGTCTTGTGCTGTTTCTTCACGAATCATTACCACCATTGTTACGCTGGGGGCATTTACTCCTGTGTATCCTCATTATTCCAGCCTAGGATGACAATGCATGGAGAGTGCACAGACATCCATGTAAGTATTGCACCTAGTGCACTTACTGCAGTTGCCGACCTGCCTTGAAGACACATAGTGTCCCTGCAGTATACATAACAGAACCGTACAACAGTTGCACTCTCCCATGTTAAATCATGATAGTGTTTATAGTTCACAAAGATTATTCATCAGTAAAATAGACATAGGTTTACACATCACTCATCTAGAGTGACATGTAATTTGGTATCAGTAAGCCTACAGTAGTTTGGTTTGTCTGTGTTCTGAATTTGGTAATATTTTGTATGAATTTACATACAGAATAATATGTGTTGCCACAAAGCTCTTTGTGTACAAATGAAAATGTTTCAAGTAGTTTTAAATAATTTTATTCACGCTTGTATACACTTTGTAGTTCCTCATAGATCTGTATGACAGTCAGTATTATTTATGTAATTTTGACAGGAAATTGTATACGAAGTGACTCATCAATATGAATTCTGTCACTGTGCGAGTAATACTGGTTCACTCTTGTGTATGCTTCTTGTCCCTGCTTGTGAAAAAAAACTGTTATGCAATTAATGACATCCCTCCTGTATGGACTACACTGGGGCCATTCTTTTGCTTCACCTACATATACAACAGTACAATTAATTTAAAGAACTATATATAAAGTGTAATATTAATGATGATACAAACATACTAACTGTGGGTCCAAGCTCAATTGTACCAGCCACAGCACAAATGGACATTCACAAACTCACTGACTTTGAACTATTTATCTTAATGGCACATAAACTCTAATTGTGCAGCTTCAAGCTAACTAATGCAACCAGCTAAAAATGGACATTAATGGTCAAATACTAAATGAAACACTTTGTGAAATTCCTTACAGTCAAGCTGGATAACAAGCAAAAATAGTCAACAATAGACATAACAATCAAGAAGCTAAGAGTATCATGTTCTGTTCTTGCATATATTCTAATGGTTTCAGCGACAAGAGAAGCGGCGCAAAACTGGATTGCAAACTTCACACTTCTCTTACTACAGTTGACTTACTTGAAATGTTTAGCCGATCCTCTTCTACGGATATGCGGCACTGTCAATCTCCACAACTTCTTTTTCGAAGAAAAATGCTGGTTAGAGGAAGTAAAAAAAAAAATTTCTCTCTCTCTCTCTCTCTCTCTCTCTCTCTCTCTCTCACACACACACACACACACACACACACACACACACACACACACTAGAAATAACTTGGTACCCTCATACTTTCAGTTCAGTTCAGGTACATTTTCATTTCCACAAGTTTCATATAAGCATACAGTCTCTTGCAAGTCAACTATGCCAATAACCATCAGATACTATTAACTATAATTATAATGTGGTGGGTTTAATAACCACCTGAAATTCAAGAACAGGTCTTGCTTCAAGCAAGACTAACACCAAGATTAAGTAAGAGCCCCTATATCATGTTTCAATTGTCTATAACAATAACAGTTATTCGACTGCCAAGGAATAATACGTAATTACTCCTTGCATCCTCCATACAGGTTCTATGGCATGAGCGGCAAACACTTGTCAGCGTCACTCGTCTGACGCAACTCTTGTCTTCCCATGATAAACGTCCATCCTGCGCACACAGACTTGTGTTGCACAGTAAATAGGCTCTCTCTCTCTCACACTTATCTTTAAAACATCATATGTTTGAGGCGGCAGAATGTCAAGTGATTCCAAAATTTATGTGGAAATTCTCGAATCACTACATATCCCCTTCCTTAGATCAAACATGCAATATTTTATACGTAATTACCATGTACATTAATATCGCATAGGATAACATTTCATTTTTCAACAGTACGTCTTTTTCTATCAATAAACATAAATACTCTTGTTCTTATTGCTTGGTCGTTCCTTTTTTCCAGTCTGCTACTAGTTATAAAATGTGAACCTTTCAATGCACGTTGGAGTTAGCTCTCTTTTTCCAATCGTAAATTTCAGGTGTCATGGACCCTTGAATATTTCATCCTTTGTTCTAATTCTCTGTATTACCTCTTTAGTACATAATGGCCTCATTACTTATAGTAGTCTGGAGGAACTCTGGACAAAATAAAATGTTCCTATTGACACTCAGAAAACATAATAATGGTTGTGAAATATAGAATTCAAACTTACCAGAATAATTCCTACAAAATGTGTGACTTCTGTCACGATACTGTCCTTTTCCCCTTTGATCAGCATCTATACCTTACACATGGGTTGACCCTATTAGTGTCTTTTCTCCTTCCGTTTCAGTAGGTACGCCGCTTTAAATTCCTATTCTCCTATGGTGCCCCTGTCTGACAGTATAGGTCAGCCTTTCTTAAATCTTCCTATCTGCCCTTTATATCCAATAAATGCTGGGTGCACCCTCCTTATCCTTTATGAGTAGGCCTCTAGATTCATTACTCAAGTATACATCTTTATGTGCACTACAATTAAATATCCTTTGGTAAAATTACAAAATTACAAAATCTATTTCACACTTAATACTTTATTTAGTACCCTAGAGTCCTCCTCCTACTTTTCAACTTTTATACTCTTGGTATGTACTCTACCTCTATACACTATTCATACAAATGTGTTTACTTGTGTTACAAGAGTCCCACTATCCTACCTGTCATCAAAATATTTGTCAGACTGACCTTCCTTAACAATTATCACAAACCCTTCCTCTCTGGCTTATGCTCTCCTTAATTACTCACGCTCCCTACTTAGGTATACTCGATGTAAAATAAGCATAGTTTTTACTTATGCACATAGGCACTACACACACACACACACACACACACACGTGTGTACGATGTAGAACTTAGCCGGCCACAATGGTAGAGCAGTTCTAGGCACTTCAGTCTGGAACCGCGCGACCGCTTTGGCCGCAGGTTCGAATCCTGCCTCGGGCATGGATGTGTGTGATGTCCTTAGGTTTAAGTAGTTCTAAGTTCTAGGGAACTGATGACCTCAGATGTTAAGTCCCATAGTGCTCAGAGCCATTTGAACCATTTGTAGAACTTATCGGAAACCACGGAAAATGAGAAGGACTTCTGCGATAGAAGTAGTTGAATATGGAAAGAGCGAAAGATGGATAGGTACTCAAATGAGAAGTAAGAAAGGAAAAAGTAGAAATGGTTGCTAAGATCGAAGAAGTGTAAGAAGATAGCCTCAAAGACAGGAAACCCTTCCCACCCCCCTACCCCCAGGATCCCTACCTCGTCGGTACTTGAGTCAAAAGCCGGAGGAGGTATGGTGTTAATTGTCTCTTACAGAACAGACATTCTCCTTCACCCTTGAGGTCCCCAAAGAAAAATCTTAGCAACATCTATGGAACAGCAAATGGTGAAAAATCAGTCACACTTGTTTGCGAGGGTCGTTTGGGAGGTGTGGTGTGTGTTCTGTTTAGCCATATTTGTACTTACACTACCCACCCCTCCAAAAACTAATAGAAACCCTCCCCTATAGATCACATCTCATAAAAGGTAAAATACATTCTGCATTACATATAAAATTATGTATCATATTATCACAATTATGTAATGATTCATACAAAATCACATTTTCTATTAATACAACATTCTTTGCATTTTATTAATCTGCACCAAGGTTTGCATAGATCAACTGGATAAGAGATTACTTTCAAAGAGCAGCTTAGGCAAAAATAGGACCTAACTATACGTGGAGAGCCTCGGCTGCTGTTGGTATTAAAATCGGGACCACCACTGACTAGAGTGGAGCATAAAGGTGACTTAAAGGGCACAATCCTCTAACAACCGAGGACGACTTCTCCTAATGGTGGCTGATAGAACAGTATAAGAAGTAGAGTGATAGCGTAAGAAGTAGGGGGATAGTGTAAGAAGTTGGGGTAATTCAGTGCAGGAAAGTTTTATTGCAGAAGAAACACCGAAAACAACTAGGGATCCAATGGCCGTCGCTCCGCCCATCAACACAGAACATTAATATCCCTGGGAGACGGATGTGACTCCGCCCAGATTCCATGGATCTGACCTTAACCTCACTTGAGCAAGTGCAAACCAGTACTTCTTGTTAAATTTTGTGTGAAAGTCTCCCCACGACAAAACAATCACCACTTCACTCAGTAACACAACATTAGTCAAAGTTATTCTATTTTCTATTCCATCCTTGATAAATTTGAATTCTTCCAACAAGTGGTCCATAACCTTACCAGCATCATTACGTTCGGGAAAAGCAACCATCCAAATGTTTCCGGAGATTATACGTTTGGTTACTTCTCGATCTTTAATTAGTTCAAATGTTTCTGCAAAACTACTTACATTTAAAATGTCAAAGTTGACTATTTTTTCTTTAAAAGTTCATCCTGTATTATCTACTCATGAACTAACAACGTGTGTAGTAACATCTGGGATTTTCGACTGAATAATCATTATTACTTCCTTAGCTCAATCTGTGCTCTCTTTCAAAGTATTCATTTCCCGTCTTACAGAACTGTGTGAAACAATTTCCCTGGATGAAACTTCCTGGCAGATTAAAACTGTGTGCTGGACCGAGACTTGAACTCGGGACCTTTGCCTTTCGCGGGCAAGTGCTCTACCATCTGAACTACCCAAGCACGACTCACGCCCCGTCCTCATAGCTTCACTTCTGCCAGTATCTCGTCTCCTACCTTCCAAATTTCACAGAATCTCTCCTCCAAACCTTGCAGAACTAGCACTCCTGGAAGAAAGGATATTGCGGAGACATAGCTTAGCCACAGCCTGGGGGATGTTTCCAGAATGAAATTTTCACTCTGCAGCAGAGTGTACGCTAATATGAAACTGCTTGGGTAGCTCAGTTGGTAGAGCACTTGCCCACAAAAGGCAAAGGTCCCGAGTTCGAGTCTCTGTCTGGTACACACTTTCAATCTGCCAGGAAGTTTCATATCAGCGCACACTCCGATGCAGAGTGATAATCCCGTTCAGGAATTTCCCTGCCTTGTTACTAATGGTTGCTATGGCAACTCACAATATCTTTTTATCTTGAGTTCGTTTGAAAATTCCTCTTTCTTCGACTCCTGATCACGCTTATTTTGTACTACATTTTCACTCCCTGTTGTCTTATGGAATGATGTTCTAGGGTGGTAAGGATATTGGATAAAGTAGATAGCCACACATTTTTCAAAGACCTCTTCACAGTAGTTAGAATTGATACACTCATTTCCTTGCAGTTTACCCCATATTATTTGTTGTTAGTGATTATAATAATCTATTTTTGATGCATAATTTTGTTGGAAAATTCTGTTAGTATGTAAATAGTTTAGGAGTAAAGGAGACCACTCACCAAAAAGCAGAAGCGTTGAGTAGTCAAGAGGCACACACAAAAAGAAAGAAAACTTGCTAGCTTTCGGAGTAACCCTTTCTCAAGGTGGAGGAAACACACACACACACACACACACACACACACACACACACACAGAGAGAGAGAGAGAGAGAGAGAGAGAGAGAGAGAGAGAGAGAGAGAGAGAGAGAGAGTCACAGCTCTGCATGGTGTCAGCTGGGCACACAATGGTAGTGCTGCAATTAAGCAAAGGGAATAGTGTAGGGTGGATAAAGTGAGTGAGAGGCAGGGAGAGGGATGGGGCTGGTAGCTAGCGGCTCAAGGGATGCAGCTGGTTTGCTGGCTAAGAATGCGGGAGAGGGGAGTAGCAGCTGCACGGGCTAGGCATGTGATGCACAATTGTCAGAGCCAGTGGGCAGCAGAACATGGTGAAGGTGATCATTCAATATCATCCTGGAGTGAGACAGTTGAACCTTATCCTTCATCAGGCCTTCTATATCCTTTCTCATGCCGTGAAATGATGGGCATGCTATCCAAGATCCTTTCTGCCCCTTGTAAAGTGATGTTCCATCACCCAATGAACCTACATGACATCCTAATTCTTACCAGTCCCACTCCTTGCCTGTTGCCTCACGGACCGTATTCCTGTATAAGACCAAGGTCCAAGACCTGCCCAATCCACCGACCCAGCTCCTTCTACCTTAGTCCTGCACAGGTTTATCCCACCCCATCAGAGGCCGGCCCACATGTGAAAGCTGCAATGCTATACACAATCTCAGCTACAAACACTGCACAGCTTTTTATGTCAGTATGACTAGCAACCAGCTGTCTACCAGGATGAATGGCCACTGCCAAACTGTTGCCAGTAACAATGTTGACCACTTGGTGTCCTTTGTTTTGTTTTATTTTGGCTTGTGTGATGAAGAGACTATACATATGTATTACAAGGTAAAACAAATTACTCATTACAAATTAAGGGAAAAGAAAATTTAATTCTAATGGCAGACTGGATTTTAATAATAGGAATAGAAGACAGGAAAATTGGAGGAGAATATGAACTCTGGGAAGGAAGAAAAGAGGAAGCCCCTGAGAGAATTTTGCACAAAGCACAATTTGATTTAAGAATTATGAAAGTAAGCTGTGTATGTGGAAGAGCCCTAGGGCATCACAAGATTTCAAACAAATTATATAATAGTTACATATAGATTTTAAAATCAGGCTGTAAACTGCCAGATATTTGTAGGAGCATATGTGGACTGTGACCATAATTTAGTAATTATGTACTGCAGATTAAAACTGAAGAAATTGCAGAAAGATAGGAAATTATGAAGATAGGACCTTGATAAGTTGAAAGATTCAGATATTGTTGGCACTTTCATAGGAGAGAAGCTGCTGCAGCTGCGGAGGAATAATGATAGTGTGTCTAACCGTTGAGTCCAGATTGTGAAGATATCTTCAATGAACCTGACTGAGATAAGGCATTTAGAATCTTGAGTGGCTGGGAAGGCTTTGTCCAGATCACTCATAAGTGGTTGGCATATAAAAGGGCCATACAAGCACATATGGCCAAGCCATGGATTTGTTAAACAAGCTAATATATGAGGGTGTCATGTGTGCCCCTGGCTATAACACAATAGTCTCCCCACTTCTTCCAAAGTGATATTCTGCCTTCCACCTAATCTAAAAGATATTCTTGTCCATTTCAGATCATACCTATTCTATGCAACCAAACAGCACGTTCTGTTTCAGTCATGTCACACGTTTATCCTAAATTGTCCCAAGGTGGGTTGTGTGTGGAAGCAATCATGTACCGACACTGCTGTAACTTCTGCATGGCCTTTTCTGTGGGCATGACCACCAACAAATAGTCTACTCAAATGAATAGCCACCACAAAGCTGTTGTTCTTAAATGCACATAATCTAGACATTGATGGCTCCAGTATGTGCAGGTATCAATATATCTGACTGTACATGGAGTGCATAGGGGCCTGAAGATGGCATTATTAAGATGCCAAAACTGGTTGTCTAAATAAAATAGTGCCTGAAAATGTGTCTCTGTTTGATGATTTTCCTTGGTAAATAAAACCATGGTTTAGAGGAAATACTATTTCTTTCATGTGTTAATTGTGCATTATTGTATTGATATATTGATTTTCAGGCCTACTTTCAAAATTGCTCTATTGAGTTTGTAAGTTTATCTGCACTAGAGGTAAACTGTACAGTGTCATCAAACAACATAGGCTGTTTAGATACTGACACACATAATTTCTTCATTTTTGTATTTAAAGATTCTGATAATGTATTGTAGGACAATTGAGAATAGATTTGGTGACAAGTAACTTCCCTGTGTGACTATTTCCAATTCTGAAAAACTCACTATCCTGAAGATGCCTAATCAAAAGTATAGCATTACCATGTACAGTGTGTCCCAGGAGGAATGGTCAGTATTCAGCATTATGATGGGAACAAGCATTAGAAGCAGAATAGTGTACTAAACAAGTGCTCATAGCTCTTGAGGTATGCATTTCAGAGCCCATGTTTACTAGACAATTTTTTTTTCTTGTTTTGGTCCATGTTAGTGTCTTCCAAAAGATGGAAAGCAAAGATCTTGGAGTAGAAGATATTTGTTTCAAGAGAAAGAAATGTCAACAGCTCTTAAGGCACACCTTTTAGAGCCCATGTTTTCTAGATCTTTTTGCTTCGAGTAATCATTCCTGTCATATCCCTGAATACTGACCATTCCTCCTGGCACACTTTGTATATTCTTTAGTTACCTTGCTTCTCAAAGATGGTCAGTACAGATTTTGTTGAAACTGAGTCAAAAGCTTTCTCAAAGTATATGAACTCTATAAAATGGTAATGATCTTTAATTTGATCCATAACTTGTAAATGGCCTATTGGGCAGAACTTGCTTTTTAAACCAGCTTGTTTCTTTTCCCAATTAAAATCTAAGGTTTGTTATTGATAATAATTGTAGTCAAGATCTTGTACAATACAAACAGAATGCTGTTGGATCTATAAAGCTGCCTCCCCCCATTTGTGAAGGAAAATAGTTACACATCTGAAGGGCACAACTGTACTAAAAGAAGGGATAAACTGATACGGCCCATTTTCAGTCATCAAGGAATAGTTAATTTGGTAATTAAGGATAGTGTAGGGGTATAAAAATTGCAAAGGGAGACCAAGGCTTGAATATAGTATCTATGTTCAGATGGGTGTTCGTTGCAATATTTTCACAGAGATAAAGAAATTTTCCTAGGATACACTGGCATGAAGAGCTGCATCAGATTGAGGACTGCAACAATATACAGTACGTGTGTATTTTCATGGGCACTGAATATTAAAGGTATTTTTCCTAATTTCAGTACAAATTAACACTCTGCAAACTTTCTCATAATACCACGCTGCAATTAAACAATGACCATAACATGATAAGAGCCCTTTTTGAAATGGTCTGTTGTTGTTATTGAAGTTATTAATATTAACAATAACAGTGGCTGTTTAAAGCTTATTCTTTAGAGGGTTCATCATATGTTGGTAGATTGTCACATAGTGGCCTGATTTGCTAAAGGATGATAATAGGTAAAGCCATTGTTTGCTGTCAAAGTTCTCCAACTTTGAATTAGTTTATTGTGCTTCAGAATTTAAATATTATGATCTCAAAGCTCTAAAAAAGGTTTTGTCATTTCATATAGTGGTGTATAAAAACTACATTGTTTCAATTCATGATTACAGAACTATGAATATTGTGTCACTATGTAAATCTTCTGTATTAATGTTACTTATTCAACAAAAATGTTGATGATCATCGTCTTTCAATCCTTAGACTATATCTGCAATATAAGAAAAAATAGATTGCTACTGACCATAAAGATGACACACAGAGTTGGAGACAGCCACAACTAAAAGACACTTACACATTATCTTTCGGCCACAGCCTTCATCAAAATAGGAAAGACGACACATTCATTCACGCATGCAAGCACACCTCAGGCATACATGACCGCCATCTCCAGCAGCTCGGACCAGAATGCAATTCGCACATAGAAAGGGAGCAGCAATCCAACCTAGAGTTCCCATTGTTAGATTACATTTAGTTTGTTTTGTCAGTGGAAATGTTTTACTATAATAATTCAAATTTTATGCAATAACATTGTTAGTACAGACTTCTTAAACTCTTTAATTTTGAGTGGGAGAAACCTGGAAATTAATAGAAATATTTTGATGGAGTAAAAACACCATCCTGCATATGCCAATGATACTTAGCATTCAAATATTTTGTCAGTGAGATTCCCAAAACCTGTTTTGTAGAGTGGCCAAGTTAAGAGGCTTAGGTAACCATGTTGTAGCTTTTAATTTTGAGGCAGTACACTGTAAACCATTGGCTGCTGAGTTACTATTCTCTGCTACCAGCTTTAACATTTTGTCAGTTTGTGATGAACTATTTATCTACCTTCTTCCACGTTTATTTTTGTGCTTTCTGGTATTTTCCTCTGTTTTTTTTTCTAATCTATTGTATTAATCCCCTTTCTTCTGCTACCTTTTAACAGACTATACAACTGTGAGAGCACTTCATCCTGACCTTGACATTTGTAGAAATATTTTGATGGAATAAAACATCATCTTGATGTGATAATGATATTTAAGATTATTATTTAGATTCCCTACTTTTACTTCGAATTATGCACACACAAAACATGTTGGAGACTAAAGAAGGGGCAGCTGCCACTCACCACTATCCCATATTTTGCTTACGAATTCTTCAATGTGCAGTCATTTCAATGCAAATTTTCCACTACAAAATCAAGAAACTGATTTATGACTTAAAAAGTTGTCTCATACTTTTCTGATTGCACCTGAATGCTTGACACTAACCTCCTAAATCAATTGATGTTGTTACAGTTTTAATGACTGTAGCTTAAACCCCAAACTTAATATACTCTTCTTGTATGTCTCACATGGCTGTTTTATATGCTTACAGGATGATTTGTCTACATTACGGAATCACTTGCCTTATGTATACAATTACTTAATGAAGCCATAGGAAAAGTTTGTCTTCATACAAGCTGCTTTTATTGAAGAGTCACATCTGTGTGGAGCCCAGAATGTGCTTGTGACTGACATGCATTTGTGCATGCAACTTCTGCAATACTGTTGTATGCTACATTAGTGTGTTTGTGTAAGACAATCATGTGAAAAAGACATGCTGCAATAATGAATTATGCTTTGGAAAATATCATCTTGGGACTATATATGATAGTGGTTTCACATAAATATTTAATAGTTGACAAAGTTAAGAACATCGTTTTAATCTAAAATTGTAACTGCAAAAATGACCAATATGGTTACTTTACTTCAAGTAATATTTATTCATGTGCATATGAGGCTATGAAACTTGGCTTGTCCCATCTTATACTCTTGTGATGATGATGTGTTCTGTATTAGTGTGGTATAGGATTCATTTTTGTAGACAGTCATGTGAAAAAAGGTCTGTTAACTACATGGAAATATTACTTTAATTACCTGACTGTTTTGCAACTGTCATTTGGATTCCATGTGGATAGAGCTTTTACATAAAATACTCAGTAGTTGACAATGTTAAGCTCATGATTTTAAATTAAAATTTTTATCTACAGAGTAAAATTTATTCATGTACATACGAGATGAACTAAGTAAGCTTGTCATGTCCTGTTTTATACTTGCTTCATAATCAGCGATTTCATTTACCTAAAATGTGTCGTTTCTTATTTTTGCTACAAATTTAATAATTTTATAGGCATTGTGAAGTGAAAATATTTTATAAAGCACTTGCAAATTAATGTTGTCAATGTAAAATAGCTTGTTGGATTTATAACGTGTGATCAGTGGATGTTTAAATAGAAATCCTAGAAAAGTGAATGACACTGCTGTACCGAAGGCTCGTAATAAGACAATCCAATAAAAACTATTTCAATACTGTAAAATTTAGTTAAGTATGTTAAGCTGCATCAAACCAGTCTCAGGACTGAAGACCACAACAACAACAACATGTTATTAACAAGATATTACGTGTTGCAAGGTTTGTTACTCAGTTCAATGATTGACATGGCATTCTGTTTGTCCAAAGCACATGTTGTATCTTTGAGAGCTTGTTACTGTTGATAAAATAGCTATTATGTAGCTGAAAGTTTGAAACATCATCAAGACCATTTAATGTGTGTGTGTGTGTGTGTGTGTGTGTGTGTGTGTGTGTGTGTGTGTTTTACCAACAGCCCTAATACATTTTCTTACTTATGACAGATCAATAAAGACTGTACATTTTCCTAGTACTGTAGTTTTTCATAGTAGTCAACAGCATGTGTAAAATTGTTACAAAAATTCTCAAAGATTAAATATTATGCATACAAAACTAAGCTTACTTTATAACTAAAACTTAATCAGTTATTCCAGAAAACTAGTGCTCCCAACAAAATTGTTCAGTTATAACTAAACTGCAACACTGACTAGCGAATTACAAAATGCAATACAAGGTTAAATCGTTAGTTATAAATTATCCTGACTCCACAACTGTTCAAGGAACCTCTGCTGTTCCTTTTAAAGGACCATACTGACCTAGGCATGGGGGATTCAACATACTACTTGCCTGGTGTCTCAAGTTCTTTATACAGTCTATTTTTTCCTCTATATTCCTACACTATCATCAATATAACTAACATGCATCGCACTGTAGCTAAAGAATTAATTCATCTATTACTTATTGTAACATCCCTGCTGTCTATCAATAAACACATTAACACTGTGGAGACCAGTCCCAAGCATAACTGGGGCCGCAACTTTGTGTCAAAAAAGACCACGCCCAAGTATAAGTCAGCTGTAGTTTTCTTGACGCGCAAGCCGTCTGTTGCTCAAAAACTGGACTCATTGCATATAAGAACTATGTATGGACGTTTCGCTGCTTGTCCCTTGACTGATGATGCTTTATGTTGTCAGTTTCTAGAATTATTTCAAAAGATATGTTGGCGAATGTAATAGCTGCTGTCGCTAATGGCTAAGGTTGTATGATTGTATTGACAGAATTTAGTGTGTGTACTCATTAGGTTTCACAGTTTGCTGTAGTTCTGCTATAATTACATCATGTTTGTTGCATGAGCAAGAAATTTTGGAAGGTCGAGAAAGAGAAAATTCTCAATCACTTTTTTCTTGAGAGGATAATTATCCTCATTGTCGTCATTATTTTAAAATTTGTAGTACATCAAAAAATTAGAATAAATATGAAAAATAAATCTGGATTCTTGGTCCTTATTTAGCATGTATTACTCTTAAAGATACATCAATTACATATGTGCCAATAATGCTTTAAAGAAAAGCATAAATGGCTGATTTCCTAGACCTGATATTCTTTAATGAGCTGGACTCCAAAGTCATAATTATAGGCTTTAAAATTTGTTCAGCATTAATCAGCTATAAATTATTGGTCCTAAATATATGACGGATCTTAAAGAAAAAGAGGTTGATTCAAAAGTCACGTAACGCAAGACAACTCCATTATTTTTGCAGATATCGAAGAAACAAAACGGCAAAATTGTTGGAAATACACTGTTTTAAATATTGAGCTTAACTCTTATGACTTAAGACTTACCACTCAGGCTCATTATTAGGTAACTTTATTAGTCCGTTTGAAAGCACAAACTAAACCAAACAAAATGACTGTCAATATTGCAAGCATCACTTGGCACATCCGAATAAAGTTCACAAAACTCGCACAGTTTACATAACGCCGTCCTCTGATGTTTTCCTGCAGTGTTCGGGTGATGTTTCTGTACATTACAGATTCGAGATGGCCCCTGAAGAAAAAGTCAGGTGGTGTCAAATCTGACATCATAGATGGCCATTCTACTGGATCCCATCAACCTACCCAACACGCAGGTATAACTTCATTCAGCGATTTATGAGTTGTTTGTGCAAAATATGATGGTGCTCCAACATGCTGAAAGAAAAACCCCTGTCATTTTGCTGAGGTAGATTGTCCAAACAGGGCAGGAATGTTATCTTGAGATGCTCTCTGTACAGTTCAGCAGTCAGCTGGTAACTTTATTAGTCTGGATCTCCAGGCAGGGACTACTCAGGACGACATCGTTATCAGGAGAAACAAAACTGGTGTACTACGGATCGTAGCATGGAATGTCAGATCCCTTAATTGGGCATGTAGGTTAGAATATTTAAAAAAGGGAAAAGGATAGTTTAAAGTTAGATAAAATGGGAATTAGTGAAGTTCCGTGGCAGGAGGAGCAAGACTTCTGGTCAGATGAATACAGGGTTATAAATACAAAATCAAATAACGGTTACGCAGGAGTGGGTTTAATAATGAATAAAAAAATAGGAGTGTGGGTAAGCTACTACAAACAGCATAGTCAGCGCATTATTGTGGCTAAGCCAGACATGAAGCCCACACCTACCACAGTAGTACAAGTTTATATGCCAAGTAACTCCGCAGATGACGAAGAGATTGATGAAATGCATGATGAGATAAAAGAAATTATTCAGATAGTGAAGGGAGACAAAAATTTAATAGTCATTGGTGACTGGAATTCGATAGTAGGAAAAGGAAGAGAAGGAAACGTAGTAGATGAATCTGGAATGGGGGTAAGGAATGAAAGAGGAAGCTGCCTGGTAGAATTTTGCACAGAGCATAACTTACTCATACCTAACACTCGGGTCGGGTTAAGAATCATGAAAGACAGTTGTATACATGGAAAAGGCCTGGAGACACTGGAAGGCTTCAGATAGATTATATAATGGTAAGAGACAAATTTAGTAACTAGGTTTTAAACTGTAAGACATTTCCAGGGACAGATGTGGACTCTAACCATAATTTATTGGTTATGAACTGTAGATTAAAACTAAAGAAAATGCAAAAAGGTGGGAATTTAAGGAGATGGGAACTGGATAAACTGGCAGAACCAGATATTGTGGAGAGTTTCAGGGAGAGCACTAGGGAATGATTGATAAGAATGGGGGAAAGAAATACAGTAGATGAAGAATGGGTAGCTTTGAGAGATGAAATAGTGAAGGCAGCAAAGGATCCAGTAGGTAAAAAGATGAGGGATAGTAGGAATCCTTTGGTAATTGAAGAAATATTGAATTTAATTGATGAAAGGAGAAAATACAAAATTGCAGTAAATGAAGCAGGCAAAAAGGAATACAAACGTCTCAAAAATGAGATCGACAGAAACTTTAAAATGGCTTACCAGGGATGGCTAGAGGACAAATGTAAGGATGTAGAGGCATATATCACTAGGGGTATGATAGATACTGCCTACAGTGAAATTAAAGATACCTTGGGAGAAAAGAGAACCACTTGTATGAATGTCAAGAGCTCAGATGGAAACCCAGTTCTAAGCAAAGACGGGAAAGTAGAAAGGTGGATGGAGTATATACAGATTCTATAGAAGGGCAATGTACTAGAGGACAATATTATGGAAATGGAAGAGCATGTAGATACTGAAAGATCTAAGTTGAAACAAGGCCCCGGGAGTAGACAACATTCCATTAGAACTACCAATAGCCTTGGGAGAGCCAGCCATGACATAAACCATCTGGTGAGCAAGATATATAAGACAGATGAAATACCCTCAGACTTCATGAAGAATATAATAATTCCAATTTTGACAGTGTTGATTGGAATACTCTCTTTCAAATTCTGAAGGTGGTAGGCATAAAATACAGGGAGCGAAAGGCTATTTACAATTTGTACAGAAACCGGATGACAGTTATAAGAGTCGAGGGGCATAGAAAGGAAGCAGTGGTTGGGAAGGGAGTGAGATAGGGTTGTAGGCTATCCCCGATGTTATTCAATGTGTATATTGAGCAAGCAGTAAAGGAAACAAAAGAAAAATTTGGAGTAGGTATTAAAATCCATGGAGAAGAAATGAAAACTTTGAGACTCGCCGATGACATTGTAATTCTGTCAGAGACAGCAAAGGACCTGGAAGAGCAGTTGAACGGAATGGACAGTGTCTTGAAAGGATATGAGATGAACACAACGTAAGCAAAACGAGGATAATGGAATGTAGTCGCATTAAATCAGGTGATGCTGAGGGAATTAGATTAGGAAATGAGATACTTAAATTAGTAAATGAATTTTGCTATTTGGGGAGCAAAATAACTGATGATGGTCGAAGTAGAGAGGATATAAAATGTAGACTGGCAATGGCAAGGAAAGCATTTCTGAAGAAAATAAATTTGTTAAAGTATAGATTTAAATGTCAGGAAGTCATTTCTGAAAGTATGTGTGTGGAGTGTAGCTATGTATGGAAGAGAAACATGGACGATAAGTAGTTTAGACAAGAAGAGAATAGAAGCTTTTGAAATGTGGTGCTACAGAAGAATACTGAAGATTAGATGGGTAGACCACATAACTAATGAGGAGGTATTGAATATAATTGGGGAGAAGAGAAATTTGTGGCACAACTTGACTAGAAGAAGGGATCGGTTGGTAGGACATGTTCTGAGGCATCAGGGGATCACCAATTTAGTATTGGAGGGCAGTGTGGAGGGCAAAAATCGTAGAGGGAGACCAAGAGATGAAACACTAAGCAGATTCTGAAGGATGTAGGGTGCAGTAGGTACTGGGAGATGAAGAAGTTTGCACAGGATAAAGTAGCATGGAGAGCTGCATCAAACCAGTCTCTGGACTGAAGACGATAATGACAACGACAACATGCACCCTGAGGAGCCACCTCACATTATCAGTATTGGCTCTTGAGCAAAAGTGTTTGACAATGAACCAATGACTGCTGCTCTGCTACTAGATTATCATTTTGTCATTTCACATTGAACTATTTATCTTCTTCATAAGTTTTCGTATAGCTACTTCCATGTTTATTTTGCACTTTCTAATATTTACTCCCACTACTGTTCATCTCTTACATTAATCCAATTTTGTCTGCTGCCTTCTGACAGACTATACAATTGTGATACACAATAGCTAGGTTTATCCCTTTCTGGCATCCTAGTAACAAGCCCCTCCATTCTCACCGTCCCCAATCTATTCTTTCCTTCATGAGAACGAAACTAATAGTTCTTAAGCTAGAAATAGTTTTTTCACTTTTAAATCTGTATATCAGCAGTACTGAAATTTCAGCCCCTGAACATAAGTAATGGCCAGCCAGTCTGTCCTTTTGTTGAGGTATATGTTAACAAAGAAAAGCAGCTGTCAAAATACAACAAGTGGTATACTGTCTATTTTATATGAAGTGAACTTGATCCTCCACCGACAACATTTTGTAGCTTGTTCAGGGATATTGTGGTGTAAGGAGCCCACACTCTCACGGTTGCTTGTTACAGAGCAGTTTCATTTAATTTGATTTCTTATCCACATTTCCACTGGTGGCACAATTGTCACCTGTCACATGTAACACATTCTCTTCCAGATCAGGTGTTGTAGCATACATGCACAGCTAGTATTTTCCATTCTATGAGAGTAGTATCTGGTTTCCTATTAGCACCCACATACAGATGCAAACGTACTGTGATGTGGTTGCCATACTGCAGGAAAAGCTTAGCGTAGCATTGTTGCTGCTCTTCCATTGTACTCAATGAACAGATACACAAGATGCTTATCCACCAAATCTTCATCAGTAAACTTGTAAGTATATGGGTGGATTTGAGAATGATCTAAAAGGCAACTCCCAATGTTTCACAGCAAAAGAAAGAGATTCAAAGGAAAATGGCAACTTTTGATGTCCAAACAGCCCAGAAATCATGTCAGATGTGATAACAGTGGTGCCCCAAAATTGTATGGAATTTGGTTAATGCTCACGTCTGTGTCGTCGTCTGCAGGGGGGGGGGGGTGTTAACATACAACTATCTCTACTGGAAAAATAAAACCAAGACGGAACTTTAGCAGTACTGAGTACTGAATACAAGCTTGACCATGAAAAGTAAAGTGGGCATTACTATACTGTCAACAGCAAATACCCTGAGTGAATGGAAAAAGTGGGTGTAAGAAGAGAGTGGACAAGAGTCCTGAAAAAGAGAAATGCTACGAAACAAGAAAGTTCATTAACTCTGTTTTTCATATTGGTTATGAATGATATAATAACACAGTTCACAAGAGAGATAAAGAGACAGTATGAGAGCAACGTCGTTTGCTGATGATCTAATGGAGGGGGGGGGGGGGGGGGGGAGACGAGAACTGGGAGGAAGAAGATAAGCATTTAGATCTTTAGAAGGAAGTTGTTTAAACATGACCTCAAGTTTAAAACAAAGAAAGGTGAGCGGGTGATTTCAGGTAAACAAAAGGATATGCCTATGGCAAACATGATACTGGGTGGGGTTGAGCTGAAACAGTCTGAAGTACCATTTGTTTCCAAGAAATGAAGAAATTCTGAGGGATGTGCAGGGAAGAGAGGAAGCAAACTCTATCTGCCAAGTCCCAGCATATAGGCTGCAAAGGGATGAGGGGCGGAGTGTAGCAATCAAGCTCCGCTTATGTCAAGTAGTGCTGGGGCTACAGTTGCGCTTATATCAGTTTATGCTCCAAGGGGCGCTGACAGGGTGATCTTCTGGCTGCTGCACCAGCCAGCAATTGCTACGCACTATGTTTCTATGGAAGTACAAACTGAGAGAAGAGTGTAACAAAAAAGAACAGGAATTGTGGAATCAAAATTGACAATTTAGAGTTGAATGTTTGTGCCTGTTGCTCCTAATTCCATATCAGTCCTCATAGACAATTTGAAATGAAAATGCTACACATTGTCAGATCAGTTGACTGAGTGTGGGTATTATGCATTTCTCACAAACATCTGCTCTGAGGACTATGTAAGTTTTGTAAATGACATGCTGTCACTACATTTGTGTCTAAAATATTACACCTGGATGCTCTAACTCATAGTAATATGTACTTTAAACTTCTCTTATTGAGAGGTTCTGTGATTATTTCACAAGTAATTTATAATTTATTTGGAACTGTCACTACACTTCAAGAATATTTCTGACATGTTCACCAATAACACATGTCTGCAAAAAAATATTTTTTGAAAGTGTTTGAAATTTGATAACTGACTTTTAAGTACTTTTCAGTGCTGATTTCAGAAATGCAATCCATTTTTTTCTATTGCATCAGGTTTTCTAACAAAAAAGGGAGTATTTTTAGGTATAACAACAAAATTTAAGCAATTTATCACATTTTTCCAATGTTAATAAAATTTTATTTATAAATCATGTTCTAAAAGACATTTCCAGTACACTTCCATTTCTCTTTAAGCTAATAAGGCCTTACAATAATGCTTTTGCTTTCTGTCAAAGCTTCTTTTATTGCTTTTCCAGCTGTGGATTCGTTGAGGATCATCTCTTTTTTATCATCCAGCAGTAATCCACTATCATGTTGACATTCCATCTTCCCTGATATCTTCTTTCCATTTCTTTGATATCTTTGTGGAATCTTTTGCCCTGCTCTTCACTTACATCACCAAAGTTTCCAGGGAAGTAGTCAAGATGTGAGTGGAGAAAATGAACTTTAATGCTCATGTTAGAGTCCAGCTTCTTAAAGCTGTTGAGCATATTTGGGATGATTGTCTTGTAATTTGGATCTCTCTTTGTTTCCTAGCAAACCGGTAACAACTCATTTAAAAGATGCCCATGCTGCCTTTTCTTTTGTTTCCATTTTGTCCACAAAGTTGGGATCTGTCATTAGTTCTCCAATGTCTGGTCCAACAAAGATTCCTTCCTTTAGCTTTGCCTTGGATAAACCAGGAAACTGCCCACAAAGATATCTGAAACACTCCCCTTCTTTTGGCAGTGCCTTAACAAACTGTTTCATCAGCCCCAACTTATTGTTAAGTGGTGGAAGTAACACCTTTTTGGGATCCACAAGGCTTTTCCTCTCAACGTTTTTTTAACCCCAGCCTGTAAGGTTTTTCTCAAGGGTCAAGCTTTTTTTATGTAGTGTTGCTTTCTGTCTCTACTGTCCCATTCACAGAGAAAGCAAGGGAACTTTGTATAGCCAATTTGTTGAACAAGCAGCATTTAAATCACCACATAGTGTCTATTTGTGGTCTGAATAGCAGAGTTTGCTTAAAACCAGTTCAAAGTTTTCGTAACATTCTTTTAAGTGAACTGAGTGTCCAACTGGTATAGAAGCATACTCATTGCCATTGTGTAGAAGTACTGCTTTAAGGCATCTTTTTGAAGAATCAATAAAAAGTCTCCACTCATCAGGAGCCTATTCTACTTTGACACGTGCCATAAGTCCAGGAACATCACTGCAAAACATCAGGTCACCTTCTTGAGAGAAGAAAGATACAAACTCCTTTTCCCTCGATTGATACCAAGAAAAGGATGTACCCGGAGCCAACATATGTTTATCTTTCAATCTAGATCCTAAAACCTCTGCCGATTCTTTAGAAAGGCCTAGGTCTCTAACTAAAGTGTTCAGTTCAGATTGTGAGACTGCAATGGGATCGGTTGTGCCAGGATCATAGCAATCTCTGTCTTCTTCACTATCACCTTGCTGAGCCAATGGCTCATGATCATCTATATCATCCAAAGAATCTGGAGGAGAGGGTAGTGGTACTTCAGGTCCATGAGGAACAGGGCGAATGGCTGATTGAATGTTAGGGTAAGAAATATTCTTTTTGTTTTTCAAATTGAAATCTCATACGTTGCAAAAACAAAAATAGCAGTCATCACTATGATTTTTTGGGCTCCCTCCAAACCATTGGTATTCCAAAAATTAAGTACTGCTTTACACGTTGAAACCATTGCCTCAGTTCGTCAACACACACTGAACAAACTTTGTGTCGGGCCCAGGGCTTAACTTGATCACCTAACTTTATACCAAAATAGGCCAAATATACTTTTCAACAAAATCGGAAATGTTTCTTTGTTGCTTTTTAACAGTATAGTTACCACAAATGTCGCAGAAGCAATTTGGCAAGTTTATACGTCCTCTGGTAGCCACTGTCCATAAAACAACTTCACAACAAGAGAAAACAGTCACTACTTTAAAGCACTAGTAACAACAACATGTGAACAGCACAGAGTGAAGAGGGACTGTGAAATGGAGGACAATAGCAGAAGCTCACTGCTTGGTGATGGTGGGGGGAAGGGGCAGTGTGACAGACAGGCACTGACATGAAAATACTGCTGCTTTCTCCTAATTACTCTTTATTTTACATATATCTAGTATAAAAATGGCTAAATGACAGTTTATGGAGATCCTAAAAACCAAAATTCAAACTCACTAGAGTGCTGAAATACTGAAAAAAGCTAAAACTAGACACGCAGTTTGTGAAATAACCGTACATGGAATTTTTTCCACCATTTTTCCTGAAATCAGCACTGAAAATGCTATAAAAATCATTTAATAAATTTGAAACAATTTTTATGTCACAGACTTTTGTAATTGTCATGTTGAACATAAAAAAATTATAGTTGTAAAACAAAATAATAGAAATATCAACGACGTAGAAAAGATAGACTGCTTTTTACCGTAAAGAAGACACATTTAAGTTGCAGAGCCACAGTTAAAAGACGCTTACACACAGCTTTCGGCCAGAGCCTTCATCAGCAGAAAGGAAACACACAGCTTTCATACACAAAAGCAAGCACACCTCACACAAACAACCTCCAACTCTGGCAGCTCTGGCCAGAATGCCCGGCATTGTTTGCATGAGATGTGCTTGTCTGTATGCATCAATGGCGTGTGTTTCTCTTTTGCTGCTGAAGGCTCTGGTCCAAAGCGCCTTTTAAATTTGCCTGTCTGCAACTTATCGTGTCTTCTTTACATTAAGCACCAATTTATTTTTTTGTACACTGTTGACAATTGTAAAAAAAATACTATTTAAGAAACAATGTATACTACAACACTACTGGGAGAAAATAAAAATAAATAAAATACTCAAACAAGTATGAAATGTAAAACTCTCCACTGCTCTAACTGGACATCACAACTACACAGTGTTGAATAAAGATATTCGTAAATATGGTCACAGCAATGCCAAATTGCTTTTCCTTGACATCCAATTTCTATCAACAGTACATATGTGACGAAATTTTGTTTGATATTTATTTTGTTGTCAGAAAGCAAGACATTTAACTGGAATATAAGTGCACGAGTTTTGGTTCACTGTGTGCCACATTACATGTTTCAGTTGCATGTTATGTGGAGCAGAAACCTGGATAATCAAATCCAGGGGGAAAAGTTAAGAGCAAACAGCTGAAATGAAGAACTTGGAGAGATTAAAAAGAAAAATTCAAAGCTGACCTACAAAATTAGCAACCTCAATACTAGAAGTTAAATAGTTTTACAGAGTATGCATACTGTCGCATGTTCAGAAAGAAGCTTTATATTCTGGTGCAAAAATAAGTTACATGTGGACATTAGGCAGTAAACTGTAATTCTATGACATTAAAAAGCAAAGTAGAATACATTCTTAACTCCTAACATTCCAAATTTACTGTTATATAGACAACTGATAATATTTCTTTATACATATTTGCTTAGTTTTAAGTATTAGATACAAATAGAATCTGGATATTCTTTTCTGATAATATACAAAGGTCATTCCATAAGTCATTGCAACTGTGGTATATCTTTTGATAATTTTGGGGACAACATAGAAATTCCATGATGTGCATTGAACCAGTAAGAGAGTGTGTATCTAAATCACAATATAAAATAAGGCAGATGAAACACATGCATTTGAACTCTGTCTATATTAATTGTGCACGAGTACAAATGGAACAAAAATTAATCAAAATCAACTACTGTCCTTCAAAGTAGTCCCCTCCCCTCCAGTTCATCCACAGTGTGTTGCCAATGATGGGAAAGGCATTGAATGCCACTGGCATTGGCACCATCTGTCACTGAAATGCTGTAAGGATATCCACCCTGTCTGCAAAGCACCTCCTAAGGCTATGGATCCTTTATCTGCAGAGTGGCACTGAAATTGCATGGACTGTGGTCTAGTGGGCAGCCGAGTGGGGGAAGATTTCCAACTCCCATCCCCCCCCCCCCCCCCCCACTACCACCACCACCACCACCAATGCACACAATCCTTGATGACGTTGTTGTAGTAGTATTGAGCATTGACAATGTGGCCATTCCGGACACAATGACACTCTAGAACACCACAGCTGTCATATGCAAGAATGAGCATGACCTTTGTGGATGATATATTCTGTCATAACTTGTGTCATTATGGTGAATGTGGAAAATGCAATTCTGTTGATTGGCTCTTCAGTTGTGGTGGTTCATATGCTCATGCCCAGGTTTCATTAATCACAATAGCATGATTGAGCATATGATTTTCTTACCACTAAAATCTCTGCAGGTCGATACTGCTGGTATCTTATTGTGTCCACTTCTGAACCTTTGTTAATTACCTGCATAGTCAGACATTGGTCATCTGCTAAACACTATTCAATAACAGCCAAAGACAGGTCACTGGAGATAGACATGGGCCACCCACTTCATAGTGAGTCCATCACTGCTGCACATTCACATCAAAGCCTCCACCTAACTAGCTACTGTTCAATACAGCAATACCCTAGCACCCATAATGCCTCATGGTTCTGCATGACACTGAGTAGCATTTCTGCCAGCGAGAAAGACAATTTTCACATATGCTCACTATTCCACTCTGCTTACATCCAACTTTTAGCACAGCCAAACTCATACAGAATGTTTCAGACACTGGTATCAAGCCAAACTCGCATATGGATGCAATCTGCCCATTGATTTTGTTTGCTATGGGCTTTCGAATGTTTTTATTTTGATTACAGTGTTGCCACATGTTCACATGATATACCATAGTCGCCATGACTTATGGAATGACACTCGTCTATAATAAAAAAATAATTCCTGTAACAATCAATGTGAGCAGGTCAACACTAGTCAACATAATTGGTTAGTATACTTCACAGACCCCCCATGAACCATGGACCTTGCTGTTGGTGAAGAGGCTTGGATGCCTCAGAGATGCAGATAGCCATACCGCAGGTGCAACCACAACAAAGGGGTCTCTTTTGAGAGGCCAGACAAATGAGTGGTTCTTGAAGAGGGCAGCAGCCTTTTCAGTAATTGCAGGGGCAACAGTCTGGATGATTGACTGAACTGGTCTTGAAACATCAACCAAAGCAGCCTTGCTGTGCTGGTACTGTGAACGGCTGAAAACAAGGGGAAACTACAGCCGTAATTTTTCCCGAGGGCATGCAGCTTTACTGTATGGTTAAATAATGATGGTGTCCTCTTGGGTGAACTATTCTGGAGGTAAAATAGTCTCCCATTCGGACCTCCAGGCACGGACTACTCAGTTAAAGTTAGATATAGTGGGAATTAATGAAAATCGGTTGGCAGGGGGAACAAGACTTCTGGTCAGGTGAATACAGGATTATAAATACAAAATCAAATAACGGTTATGCAGAAGTGGGTTTAAAAATGAATAAAAAAATAGGAATGCAGATAACTACTATGAACAACACAGTGAACGCATTATTGTAGCCAATATACACATGAAGCCCATGCCTACCACAGTACTAAAAGTTTATACGCCAACTAGCTCCGCAGTTGATGAAGAGATTGAAGAAATGTATGATGTGATAAAAGAAATTATTCAGATAGTTAAGGGACACTAAAATTTCATAGTCATTAGGACTGGAATGCGACTGAAGGAAAAGGAAGAGAAAGAGTAAAAGGTGAATATGGAATGGTGCTAAGGAACGAAAGAGGAAGCCGCATGGTAGAATTTTGCACAGAGCATAACTTAATCATAGCTAACACTCTGTATCATGAAAGAAGGTTGTATACATGGAAAAGGCCTGGACACACTGGAAGGTTTCAGATAGATTATATAGTGGTAAGACAGAGATTTAGGAACCATGTTTTAAATTGTAAGACATTTCCAGGGGCAGATGTGGACTGACCACAATTTATTGGTTATGAACTATGGATTAAAACTGAAGAAACTGCAAAAAGGTAGAAATTTAAGGAGATGGGGACCTGGATAAACTGAAAGGGTTGAATAGAGTTTCAGAGGGTGTATTAGGGGAACAATTGACAAGAGCAGGGGAAAGGAATAAAGAAGAAACGGTAGCTTTGAGAGATGAAATAGTCAAAGCAGCAGAGAATTAAGTAGGTATAAAGACGAGGGCTAGTATAAATCCTTGGGTAACAAAAGAAACATTGAATTTAATCAATGAAAGGAGGAAATACAAAAAGGAAATAAAAAAATGACTGACAAGAAGTGCAAAATGGCTAAGCAGGAATGGCGAGAGGACAAATGTGAGGATGTAGAAGTATATATCACTAGGGGTTAGATAGATGCTGCCTACACAAACATTAAAGAGACCTTTGCAGAAAAGAGAACTACTTGTATGAATATCAAGAGCTCATACAGAAAACCCGTCCTAAGCAAAGAAGGGAAAGGAGAAAGCTGAAAGGAGTATATAGAGTATCTATACAAGGGCAATATTATAGAAATGGAAGAGGACATAGATGAAGATGAAATGGAAGATATGACAGGGTGTCTACGTGGACAAGGAAAAAATATTCCCGGATTTCCCGGTTAAAAACACACTTTTTCCGTCTTAAGTGAACGTATACTATTCCTTGGCACTGGAAAACTCATCAGTCCTTTGAATGTTTATGGTTTTATATACCGACGTAGAATTTCCCGCCACTTTAGAAGACGAAACTCAGGGGGAAAAAAAACACGTTTTGAAATACCTTTGATGTGCAGCAATATGTGCGCTGCATATTTTCGTATTATGAAGGTATAAATTCGAATTCCACCAGGTATAAATTCGAATTCCACCAAATACCGCATGTTACTTTCCTAAGCATTGAAATAGAGATTGCGATGCGCTTTTGTAAGCCACTCATCACTCATTTCACGTGATCTCGCCAGCTGATGACAGCATAGGACACGTGATTAGTCAGCCAATAGCCAGATCACTCTTAAGAAGCGCGAAAACACAAATAAGAAAAGTTAATGGTTTAAATTAATATACATAGCATTCACATATAATATTGGCCTCCAAGATTAATAAGCTGGAACAGAAGCTAAGCTTCCACATATAATGTTGACCTTTTCTGCGTGTGATACACTTTAAGATACATCATACAAATGTGCCAGTAAAATTTTTCATAACGACGTAATGTGTGATCTTCTGAGCTCGAAATTCTTTCTAAATGGCCGTCCTCAAACATTTGATTTTTATATGAGAGTCAAACGCTTTGTTATTTACGAAATTCATCATACATTCTCGCACATATTTCATCTTGCGTAAAAGGAAATTTGCTTTTAATGTATGTAACGCTTTTCAAACCACCATTCGCAATATTTTCCCGCTACCTGTTAGAAATAGGTTCGTTTCAGCAGTTGCAAGAGAGCAACAAGATAACAGTCGTCACTGAGCGATGACGCAGGAAGGCCATATGTTCGTACGTGTAAAACATGAAAAGATCATACATTAGGTCATAAAAGAAACAAGACATCAAAGGATACTTCAAGAGCATCGGAATTTCGTGAACCATACTAAAATACATAATTCGGCTTAAAGTGCACATTCATATGCAAATTTTCTTGGAGTACCAGTATTACCTCATGTTTGTTTCTTTATTATGGCATAATGTCATACGTGCACTTGAAATCAGCGAACAGTTGAAATTAGCCTACAGTGTGAAATTAAACAGTTCGTTTCAAACAAACTGACTGCCTCAGCAGAAAAGATTAATAAAAGCCAAATCTCTTTAGCAAACCGACAACGATAACTTCATTGTTCTGCAAGGCGATTAATGCTTGACAGTCAGAAGGATGAAAATACAATCTGAAACTAATGACCTATTTTAGCCATCCATAACTATGCAAACGTATTTTAATTCATTTGATATCTCTCGGTCACAAAAATCCGTTTTATCATTTAACGCGAGAGCAATAAACAAAGAGAAAACAACAAAATCACTGAACGTCAACACAGGTCACGTGAAGATGACCCACCTCGCCACCACAACTCAGACTGCTCTGTGCATCAGGCCCAGATTTACTACATTTCCGAACCGAGGCAATATTAGGTAGTGGCGCCAAGCCACACTTCTGTAACAAGAAGCGGGATAAGGTACTACTCATACACGACTCAACTACGCATGCCCAAGAGCCCGCCCGCAACTGCTCAAAGTAATCTAATTTAAACAGTTGTCATGTCACGCTCATCGGAGGCAATTTGTTGTTATGAAGCATTGCATAGTCTTCCGAAAGTTTTTGACACATTTTGCTGTTGGCAGACGCTTGTATGAACACTGTTTTGTTGTTGTATACAGCGCATTTCCTTTGGAACTTAAGTTTATTTTACTTTTTTTTCCTCCGTTTATGTTTCGTCGCTGCAGTGTTATTCTGCAGTAGCGGGGTACAGTAATCTCCTTTGTTAAAGCATTGGTTCTTACCACTCAAAATCACAAAAATTTAACTGAAAACTAAAACAATGAACAATTCCCGGGTTTTTCCCGGATTAAAAAATTCCCGGATTTTTCCTGGATCTCCAGGTTGTCCCGGGTCGTATACACCCTGTATGATACTGCATGAAGAATTTGACAGAGCACTAAAAGACCTAAGTCAAAACAAGGCACCGGGAGTAGACAACATTCTATAAGAACCACCGATTGCCTTGGGAGAGCAAGCCCTGACAAAACTCTACCATCTGGTGAGCAAGATGTATGAGACAGGCGAAATACCCTCAGACTTCAAGAAGAATTTAATAATTCCAATCCCAAAGAAAGCAGGTGTTGACAGATGTGAAAATTACCGAACAATCAGTTTAATAAGTCACAGCTGCAAAATACTAACGCAAATTCTTTACAGACGAATGGAAAAACTGGTAGAAGCCGACCTTGGGGAAGATCAGTTTGGATTCCATAGAAATGTTTGAACACACGAGGCAATACTGACCCTATGACTTAGCTTATAAGATAGGTTAAGGAAATGCAAACCTATGTTTCCAGCATTTGTAGACTTAGAAAAAGCTTTTGACAATGTTGAGTGGAATAATCTCTTTCAAATTGTGAAGGTCGCAGGAGTAAAATACAGGGAGCAAAAGGCTATTTACAATTTGTGCAGAAACCAGACAGCAATTATACAAGTCGAGGGGCTTGAAAGGGAAGCAGTGGTTGAGAAGGGAATAAGACAGGTTTGCAGCCTATCGCCAATGTTATTCAATCTGTAGATTGAGCAAACAGTAAAGGAAAAGAAAAATTTGGAGTAGGAATTAAAATCCATGGAGAAGGAATAAAAACTTTGAGGTTTGCCAATGATGATGTAATTCCGTCAGAGACAGCAAAGGACCTAGAAGAACAGCTGAACTAGATGTACAGTGTCTTGAAAGAAGAATACAAGATGAACATCAACAAAATCAAAATGAGGATAATGGAATGTAGTCGAATTAAATTGGGTAATGCTGAGGGAATTAGATTAGGAAATGAGACACTTAAAGTAGTAAAGGAGTTTTGCTATTTGGGGAGCAAAATAACTGATGATGGTCGAAGTAGAGAGGATATAAAACCTAGACGGGCTATGGCAAGGAACGCATTTCTGAAGAAGTAAAATTTGTTAACATCGAGTGTAGATTTAAGTGTGAGAAAGTCTCAAAGTATTTGTATGGGAGTGAAACATGGGCAATAAACAGTTTAGGCAAGACGAGAATAGAAGCTGTTGAAATATAGTGCTACAGAAGAATGCTGAAGATTAGATGGGTAGATCACGTAACTAATGAGGAGGTACTGAATAGAACTGGGGAGAAGAGGAATTTGTGGCACAACTTGACTAGAAGAAGGGATTGGTTAGTAGTGCATGTTCTGAGGCATCAAGTGATCACAAATTTAGTATCGGAGAGCAGCATGGAGGGTAAAAATCGTAGAGGGAGGCCAAGAGATGAACACAGTACGCAATTTAGATGGATGTAGATTGCAGTAGTTATTCAGAGATGAAGAGGCTTGCACAGGATAGAGTAGTATGGAGACCTACATCAAACCAGTCTCTGGACTGAATACAACAACAACAACACTTGACAAAAATAGCCTGCAGTGGCTGCTTCTTCAAATTCAAACATACTGGCCTAATTTAATTAATTTGCATTTCATGACAAATAAATGAAACATGAACAGAATACATACTGAATAAAAGAGAAAGGTTAGAAGTTTTCTTAACCACTAGTTGTATAAATGGCCGCTAGGGCGTTACAGTTGCATGAACAGCTGTTAGGGTTCTCACACCAATAGGCCATTTGAAAATGGCTACGATGCAACAGAAGAATTTGTGCATTCTTGAGTTTGCAAGAAGTGAGTCGACAGTTAAGTGTGGCGGGCATTTCGTCCCCGAAGCGCATTGAAACACCAACTAAGAAAAGCATAAGCAGTTAGTTTAATTTCAATAAACTAGATGTCTCTGCAAAGAAAATAAAGCCTTGTCTCAACACTTCTGGCCACCATGACTTTCTTGTGGTGCTATGTTAAGGAGGCTATTATCTGACCTCTACCTGCAACTCTGGCCGACCAGCTGAACCGTGTTACTGCCAAGGTAAACCCCGTAACCCAAGAGATGAGTTTGGCTATCACTTAGATGTTTGCTGGGCATCAAACGGAGACACACTGAACATTTATAACCTGTGTTTCAAAAAAATTGAAACTTCCTCCTTTGATTGGTATGTAGATTTTCCTTGTACAATTTATACCTCATGAAATACAAATCAATTAAACTGCGTCCATCATTTTGAATAACCCTGTATAATTTTATTCATTCCATGTCCCTGAATGGTTTCTTTCATTATGGGATTGATAGAAAATACTATGTGAACAAGTGAGGGAAAACCACCCCTATAATGAGATAGTCTAAAAGTTTATAAAATCTGCCACTGTATTACATATTTTGTGCATCAAAATTTGTTTGGTAACATTTATAGAAAATTATTTACAATGCCCATAAGTAGTCTAACTTTTTTATGCGAGTGCTAATATTTGTTTATAAATGGTTAGTTGAAGATATTCTCACAATCTGATATTTACTGCATATGCTACTTACTTTTAAGGATTTGCTGTCTGGAATAACAAAAGAGGTTGGAAGCCTAACCTCAAACAGAACATAATTAAACTGGATTTTAAATGCACATAATTTCAGTAACAAAGAAACAAACAAAGCCACTGACAATTAACACGATTTTTCAATGTAATAAACTTTACTTCTCTCTCTTTACAAAGTCTTTTCCATGCACATCAAAAATACATTATATAAAAGTGCATTAAAACAAATAGTTTAACAGCAATGTCCATAAATCAAATGTTTCAATTAAGTACTTATATTCGATATCACAGGAATTGCTTAAAATTCAGTATAATACTATTGGGCAGTCAGATTATGTCACCTTTCAGAAGTAATTATGGATTTTTTCCCAAGCAAAAGAAAAATAATTTTATCACATACTTTTCATGTGATAACAAATACGGATACACACATTTCATATACAAAATTTAATACCAATAATATAACATGAGTGGATCTCTAAGCAACACATGGAGTTTCAAAAAATAGAAAAGTTTGCAATGCCTCCACCAAATGCTTTATAAATGTAAACTGTCATAACCCAGGCACATGTGATCCATGAGGCATTAATAGTAATCTGGCACAGGAGCACATGCAATCTTCACGAAGTCCTGGTACTTCACCTGTCCATTGTGTGAAACATTTGCTTCCCTAAAAATCTGTTCCACTGAAAAAGTGAACCAGAAGATGAAATTAATATGGATTCAGATTAAACAATTAACATGTAAAGAATATTTCAAGATGGTGGACGGAGGAGGAGGAGGACTCTCCTGTACTTCTATACGAATACTCGAGTTTGACACACACACACACACACACACACACACACACCACCTGCCCATGATAAAAGTTTCAACATCCTGTAACACAATCAAAAAGAGTAATTGAGTACATATGAGAGCCACAATGCACACATGTTGGCAACACTGGATGTACAATATTATTTGTAATGTCAGCTATTGTGGGAGACTTGCAGAAGCAGCTCACTTTTTTTGTCAATATCATGTTTATTGGAAATTCCAATGTCAGACCTTGAGTGAACATCAAACAACGCTGATGGAGCTTTAATAATGTGCACAGATGCTCCTGAATCTGGAAACCATTTTGCATTATCATTACTCACTTCACTAAAAGAATAAAAAGCAGAATGTGCCTTACCTTTATTGGTAGTTTTTCTCTTAGGACTACTAGAACTAACATGCTTCATTTCATTAAACAAACTGAAATACGCATTTCAAGGTGGAGGTTTAACCAAGAAAGTAGGATTACTTTGTGAACTGATAACTACAATGCTGAACAAGTGCAAAAATATGGACGAATACATGAATAAGGTAATTTCAATCTCAAATCATCTGAAAAATACTGGTTTTGAAACTGAAGAAGAATTGGTTGGAAACGAGATCTTATGCATGGCCTATATATAAAATGATTTCATGTGTTAATAAAATACAAGTTTTATTTGTCCCTAAACAATTTTTCCACATCACTTCACAGCTGTTAACGTAAAGAAGCCAACAATCTTTGTTCTGCTGTTTTTTTTTTTTTTTTTTTTTTTTTTGTAATCTGCAATAATCTCCTATACTGTGACCTGAGGATTAAAGATCATGTATTAATTTGAAACTTTTGTGTCTGAACTCTGAACAGTTAACAGTAGTAGTAGTAGTAGTAGTAGTAGTAGTAGTACAGTTCCAAATTTGAATGACTGTTAGCGTGGCATCGTGTGTAACCATAAACAACCACCCAAGGTCATGAAAACCCTAAATAACAGGTTCATGAAATATGAAACTTGTGGTAGGCACTCTTTCATAAGACAATTGGCCAACGTAAGAGGGAATTTCTGAAGCTACGGGAATTCCATCAACATCAAAACATTCCATATTCTGATAAATGAGTTCAACAAGAGGAAAATTTTTGTGCAATCACTCTGTCCCTCGTTACTTGAGTGCTGAACATAAGTGCAAATGCGTAGTTGTTTCAATCTTGCTGAAACAAAGATTTGACTCTTAAGGAAAAGCTTCTTTCTGAATTTGAAATAACAGTCAAAGAAGTGGAAAGGTCAATCTTCCCCCGCTATTAAAAAAAAAAAAAAAAAAAAATTCATTACTCTCAAGCATATTTTGTTTATGATTATCATGGATTTGCCGTAACAGACAGAGCTCCGTGTGGTCAAAATGTCACAGGAGTGTATTATCATTAATTAACAACTGAACAGAAAAATAAAATTACTACTGACCCCCACATTGCCAATCTCTAATCAGAAAACTGCACAAATATGTTTGAGAACTGTTACTGCACGCAATCTAAAGTACTCATATCATGAAGGACTTTCTGCTGCTGTTAGCTGAGCCATTTGTCAGTTGAACAAACACGGCCTGTTCGACAGAATTTTAAAACTTCCCACCACTGGGACATGGTCACTGAAGAGAAGGGAGACTCAAAGGATTGCACAGAAATAATGACAAAAATAAAAAAGGAACATGGGAATTATTTATCAAATTTCCCACATATAAAACATTTAGAAATTGATTAAAGTCTGTCGAACACTTATTTCATTCCATTTCTTTTGCTTACAATACACTTCATAACCCACAGGAATGATCCAATAAGATATAAAGGCCATTACTGAGAACCACTGATACATTTATAGTGAGCTGATTTATTTACTCATAATACAAAATAATTTGTATCTACATAATAAATAATTTTTATTTATTATGCATCAACTTTTTAAAAAATAAATCGAAAAACTATAGTAAAAGCACAATATTACATATGAATCATGTAAATACTATTAAGCAAAAAAAAAAAAAATTATTATTATTTACCTTCCTTCCCACTAAGTCTTTCACCCCAGTTAAGCAGCATATGCTTCAACTGCCGAGCTGGTAACACACCTTTCTTTCCAGGATCAGCTGCTTGAAATGCTGCCACTACTTCATCTGGTAAAACTTCAGCCTGGCTGTGGGTGTGCATCACTTCAAGGAACTCTGCAAATGACATCTTTCCACCTACCAATTTTTAAACAAAAGCAAGTTAAAAATTTGTAACACTTTCCTCTCCTTTCAATGGGATTCTTCCTTTTACTATTGTCAGACACAACATTATGAACTATATTACGAATACATAGTGTGACGAGCCATATACACCCTTATTTTATTTATTACAGGAAATCACTGTGGATAACCACTACAAGCAGTCAGTGAAGTGCTTTTAATATGCCTCACAAAAAATGTATTTTTTTCTCGATAGATCTAAATACAACTGACCTTGGATTAAAAATTCGTTGTTATCAGCACAATTTTTGTCCATCTCTTTTCTGTTTCAGAACTATTCCTTCCTTTTGTGAGAAAAATTGGAAACACTGGTACTAATATTAACCAATGGTGCAAATATCATAAAGAAACTGCACAATCAGACTACACCCAGCAATTTAGCACAAGAACACAAAATACAACATGACAACTAAAGTAAGCCTATATCTTTTCATGTTTTAACTAAAATATTACAAGATTCACTGAAAATATACTAATACTTTATAGAATATGTTTGTACTGTCTACCGTAATTTTAAACTTTAAAACACTTATTTGCAGGTGCCCCTAGAAAAAAACTCATGACTTATGCATGATGTATGTACATAATATGCCTCAACAAACTTTTGGATACATGCTCACTATGTACCTAAATTTTCTTGCAGTTTTAGATTTGATGAGGAAAAGTGTGTTAAATGTGGTGTGCTATAATCAATCTGTTACCACAAACATTACTTGTTTCCTTTGCCAACTTGTAAACAAATTACCACTTTCCCACTTAACATATGCTTCAAGCTATACATATCGTCATCGAGACCAAGATTTTATGAGACCTCATTTTGGCCCTATAACATCAGAAACTGAAAAACTGATCATAGTAGATAGGAAAGTACAACTGAAAGAAATAAAATTTGTTATGAACATTTTAGTAAGAAAGTAATGCAAACAGATTTCGGAATGTGCACGAGCAAACTACAGTAGTTTGGAAGGAAAAGGGCCAAGCAACAGATATGGAAAGATGTTAGTGTAGAAGATGAAAAAAATAGGAGGAAACGTGTGGCAAGGACAGAAGAGTTTTTCTAGCAAGAGTCGTGGAAAGTGACCATCGTGACAGTGAAGCTGTCTCCTAGCTGTAGAGTCGACCAAAGTGTCCGATCCCACCCGTCAGCTTTGACCCATGACGTATGGCTGTTGTGGTGTGTGACGTCACGACGGCGTGGAATGTAGTTTGTGAGAGTGGCGTGTTCGTAGGTGTCATTTTGATGCGATCGGTGGTGCTCTCTGGTGGTGTGTTAGGTGATGTTTTTGGTTTAGTTTTCGAGTGTGGCGTCGTGTGTGAATTTTGGTAAATCGCTTTTTTTGTTTCTTTGGTAGGTATGGATATGACTGACAGGGTCAACAGTTTTCGGTTGTCGGCTATGATGGGGGACATTGCGTTGTCTCTAATAAAATTTCTTCAACTATTCGGATTTTTGGATGAAGCGTGAAGTGTTCAGTATGTCATGAAGAAATAAGGCTTACTTAAAGTTCCAGCGTCTCTGACCATGGACGGCTGTATGTGGAGATGTCGTAAGGATAACAGGTCAAGGGAAGTGTTCGATCCCAATGTGTGGCTGTGAATGTTGGTATTGGTATCGGGAGCTGCTGTTGAGCTATATAAGTCAAGGAAAGTGTCCGATTCCAGATTATGTTGTGTTTAGTGGTATTTGGGGTGTTTTGTGATGTCAGTTTTTTTCGTTGTTTTGCATGGGGGTGAGTGTCTAAATTTGTTTGTATTTAGTTTGTCCCCACCCAAAAACCACCTATTTCTAGCGCTTGTCCCGTTAGTGTCATTAGGCTTTTTGTGTGTGTGTGTGTGTGTGTGTGTGTGTGTGTGTTTTTCGATGTATTTTCGTCCTCATAATGTGTATGTAATGACTTTATATGCGCCATATTGGAATCGTGGTTTATGGTCGTTTCCGCCATATTTGTGACGTCATGAGTCAAAGCAGACGGGCGGGATCGGATGCTTCCATATTTCCCTAGCTGTTACTGCATCGTTGTTTTATGCCACGTCACCCTGTAAAAAATTTTCACAATACATCCCAACAAGCACAAAACAATTTTAGATGTTATGCACTTGCTTTACTTTTAAATGTGTTGACGTTGGTAAATAGATCATTTTGGTGTTCATCATTGTCTTTTGTGCTGTTGATAATTAATAATGGAGATCAAAAGACTATCAAAGTTGGTGTCCACTCACTCACAGATGAGACAGGGACTGAAGTTGAAACTAGCAAAGCACAAGCAGAAATGCTTAGCTCTGTTTTCAAAAGGTTCTATACAACGGAAAACCCAGGAGTACTACTCAGACACAATTCTCATTTCAATGTAACGATGAGTGAAATAGTTATATCTATGGCTGCCCAGTAGTTGGTAAAAAGCACAGATCACACCCATATACAAGAAAGGTAACAGGAGTGATCTACAAAACTACCATCCAGTATCCTTGAAAACGATTTGTTGAGACTCTTAGAAGATATTCTGAGCTCAAACAAAATTAGGTATCTCAAACAAAATGACCTCCTCCATGACAAGCAACATAGGTTTCGAAAAAACTAATGATCTGAAACCCAACTTACACTTTTCTCACATGACATACTGGAAGCCATGGATCAAGCCAGTCAAGTACACGCAGTATGCATCGATTTCCGAAAAGCATTTGATTCAGTACCACGCATACACTTATGTCAAAAGTTCGATCATATGGGGGCATCAAGTGAAATTTGTGATTAGATTGAGGGCTTTCTGATAGGGAGGACACAACTTGTTATCTTGGATGGAGAGTCGTCGTCATCATATGTAGAAGCAACTTTGGGTTCCCCATGGAAGTATGTTGGGTCACTTGCTGTTAATGTTGTGTATTAACGATCTTGCAGACAATATTAATAACCAGGCAGTGGCAGGAGAACACAAAAAGGTTTAAATTTTACAAGCTTTCGGGGCCAGTTATTCTGGTAGAGGAGTTGAAGGGGAACGAAGAGGGGTGAAGGAAAAGGACTGGAAAGGTTTACATTACATTGTCAATAATTACTTTTATTGTTATAGACAATATTAATAGTAACACAGGGTTTTTTTGCAAATGATGCAGTTATCTGTAATGAAGTACTACCTGAAAGAAGCTGCATAAATATTCAATCATATCTTGAGGAGATTTCTAAGTGATACAAAAATTGGCAACTTCCTTTAAATGTTCAGAAACATAAAATTGTGCACTTCACAAAACAAAAAACTTAGTATCCCATAACTACAATATCAGCAAGTCACTGTTGGATTGGCCAACTGATACCTGGGTGTAACACATTGCAGGGATATGAAATTGAATGATCACATAGGTTCAATCGTGGGCAAAACAGGAGGTAGACTTCAGTTTATTGGTAGAATACAGGCAAAGTTCAACCAGTTTACAAAGGAGATTGCTTACAAAACAATCATGTAACCCATCCTGGAATACTGCTCAGTTTGTGGGAGCTCTACCAAATAGGACTAGCAGTGGATATTTGAACACACACAGAAAAGGGCAGCACAAGTGGTCACAGTTTGGTTTGACCTACAGGAGGATGTCACAGATATGCTGAAAGAACTAATCTGACACAAAGTTAAAGATAAATATAAAGCATCCCGAGAACGGCTGCTTCCAAAGTTTCGAGAGCCAACTGTAAATGATGACTAGGGCTATACTACAACTCCCTAAATATTACTCCAATAGGTATTGTAAGAACAAGATTAGGCAGCACACACAGAGGCATTTAAATAGTCATTCTTCCTGTGCTCCATATGTGAATGAAATGGGGGGAAAAGACTTATAACTGGTATAATGGGATGTACCCTCTGCTGTGCACTTCACAGTGGTTTGCAAAGTATAAATTTTAACTATATTGTTAGCTATTATTAAAAGTCTTACTTCTCCATAATAATTTATTTCTCTGAAAGAATGAGTAGATGAAACAGATTTATTGTAATTCTAATATTTCA
Source organism: Schistocerca piceifrons (assembly GCF_021461385.2). NCBI lineage: Eukaryota > Metazoa > Arthropoda > Insecta > Orthoptera > Acrididae > Schistocerca > Schistocerca piceifrons. Next base: position 769,824,335 of record NC_060138.1, on the reverse strand, counting down.
AAAAGCCTCCAAAGTATGGTAGTTGCAATGAGACCATAGAAAAACATTAGTGGCAAATCAAAAGAGTTACATAACAATCCTCCCTCTCCTGCATCATAAATTAAATACAATCAAATTTACAACTTGTCTTTTTCAAAAATGTTGTTGTGCTGTTCCACACAAAAAAAAATATAAATTTGACACAAGCAAACAGATCCGAAACCAAATATTTGTCACATACAAATACACACTACCCCTCTCCACTTAGAGAAGTGAGTATATAACAGCAGGAGTAATGTAGTGCTCCTCCCCTTCTATTTTTCATACTTTGTATTTGGTATATGTAGGTAATATGCATCCAATACTCTTTGCAACTGCATCTATTACTTAATAAAGCTTTTCTAAATTTACCTTGCACTTCTAGTTATTTATAAGAAAAGGTGAGAGTATTCATTGGCTTCACCAACACTCAACCAAACTGTTACCTTCAAACCCAGTTAGCCCTCAGGCTACATTAAAGACAGTCTGTCACCACACCAAGGTTTTTGAAGTGGTTAATAGCTTTCTCTAACCTTATCAACTGTATTGGAAGGTACAGATCATTCAAATCACTTGTTCAAATCTTTAACCATCACTTATGTCTACAATTCTACACTTGAAACAGTATTACACTGTTAGTGAGTTTATTTCCTGCTGAGACACCACAGCTCATAACTGCACGAAAACTAGTACTTGCAATAGGCCTTAATGGCATGTGTGGGGGTTGAAAAGGGGGGGGGGGTCCAGTCTGCTTCGTATTTCTGACTGAATTGCTGGTACATCTGCAATAATTCTAGTGAGCTAGTACTACAGCTAAAGGAACCCATGAGCATGCTTTGCAAAGCACTGAAGTGTTCAAATTAATGTTTAATAGATTTAATTTGTATCTTCACAATGAATGTACTCTCCTTAAATTAATCTAGCTATATCTTCTATGGTTCCTTCACTTTGTATTCAGATCTTCCTTTTAATCAGATTGTTCTAAGCAAAGAAGCGCGTATATTTCATAAGATAAGTTTCACAAACTATATCTATACGATTACATCTCTCAATTTTAACAGATGACACTGATACTTCACCTGAACACCTAAGCAGATAATTTTGTAACTATACTGTGCACTCAGTGAAATCTTGTTAGATCTTTAGAGGCAGTATTTAAATGTAGTGAGAAATCCATAGTGCACCAAAGCAAAAAATAATGAAATATATAATTTACTAGTTCTCCAACCAGTTTTAAAAGTTTTCAGTTAGATTTTTCAAAAGTGGCAAAATTCAAAAAGTAACATCGCCATGACACACTAAACATAAATAATTACACAACTTTCTGGTTTGATATTTGAGCAGGTAGATCAAACTGCTTTCGAAATGGCGATTTTCTTACCTTTCTCTTTCATATACTTTTTAAGTTCCTGAATCGTTGGGCTCATACCCAGCGATCTCATTATAATAGTTAACTCATCCAAGGTACGAATCTGTCCACTTCGTGCGAAAAGGTAGAAGCATTCACGAAATTCTGAAAGTAGTGACTGCCATTACATTTGGCTTACACACCCTTACAAGTTCGTAACAAATTATTAAATCACATACCATCTATATCCTGCTCCCGGAAATATCGAGCCTAAAGAGAATAAACATACATATTACAATACTGTAACATTTATACATTACAAATGGAGAAACTAAATATAAAGGCCAATTTACCATATCGCTATTAACAGCTGTTTCAAACAATACGTCAACAAACGTCAAATGGCGACAACTCAGATAAACGGATCTTATCTAGCTTATAAACTTTCCACATCTAACATTGTAAATGTTCTAAAACAGTGGTGAACAAAACATGTCCTTGCACTTATCGTCAGATAACCACGTCACAAACCGCACTAGTTTCTCTACGCGTAAGTATCGTTTAACATTAAGTCGAACTTGCCCAGTGAGCTAGTATGATACATCGTTTATTTCACTCGCTTTTTATTCTTTAATATTTGTGTACTTCTTGCGTCTTGTTGTTATAAATTTTTTCTGCGGAGTACGTTACACAATGAAACTGTAAAAATGCAATGAGTTATTTCATTGCCCGGAAGAATACAAACTACAAAGTACAGCTCTGTCATAGTACAAAGATAAATACAGCGTATTGATGATAGTGCTCTGCCTATGCTTCTTGTAACCGATAGGTAGAAGAAGTGCCGTGATGTGAAGGGCAAAGTACCAGTGCGCATCAGCGACTGCCAATTTAAATGGTCAAGGCCTCGTGAAGTGTGTTATGACATGTGAGATCCTCAGCACAGGAAGACGACGTACATACTGTACAAGTTTGGAAGACTGACACGATATATGTGGATATTTCAACGAAAGGTAAAAATATACCAATACTTCCGTACCCTGCCTGTACAGCTATTCAGCAAGTTTGTGTATCTGTGTGTGTGTGTGTGTGTGTGTGTGTTTTTAGATTTTGTAACAGATTCGATTACGTGGAAATTAAGCCTACTATAGCTTGCTGGGTTAGCTTCGTCTTAATTGAAAAATAGTGTATATTAAGTTTCATGGCAGTGATACAAGATGTGCAGATATCAGAATGGGGAATCAAGGAATAAACCTAGAGAGGGAGTGATGTGTTGCAAAACACCTGTTTGTAATCGTGTGTATTTCTACCCAAAGTGTGTACACTGCATTTTACAGTAGACGTTTTTAGGTACTGCGTCTGTGTTGCATGTCTGTGATTCTCAGACATCGAGAAGGGGTGGGGGAAAACATTAAGTTACAAAAGTGGCCACAGTATATCAGACAGGCGATTTTTACGTTGGTGTATGAGCGTAAATCGTTTCGACGTGAAGATGTGAATTCTGTTTCTCAGACTACCGTACATTAATAGATTCCATTTTTCGTGAAAACCATACCTTCGAAAACATTGCTTATATGATTAAGGGTGTCAGGAGGACGAGGGAAACATATTTTCTTGTTAAAATAGCGTCATTCTCTGAAACTAATATATAACAATTTCCCACCTATTGATCTGACTGAACTTCACCTGGACCATATTGACTTTCAGTAACGGCATATACTCACTTGGCACGTACTATAGAAAACTGTTAGTTTAATGTCCCCAGCATAACACTCCCTGCGTTATTGTGAAACGTGTTTGTCGTACGGTAGCCCATTTAATCGATGACTTCCCGATTGTAAAAAGACGGTTAAGAGGGCGAAACAAATGTACCATAAAAATAGTATCGCTGCAAAATAACGTGTTCACTTTAAAACCAACAAAAAAGGCACCTCGTATAGTGTGAAACGTAAATGTATGTAGTAAGCTGAAATTTCCAGTGCTGACATGAAAAGCTGGAAATTAACAAATGAAAACGGAAGAATATATCAGTGTAGACTTTTTTCTTATTGTTTGAGCGGGACGAAAACACGGTTCCTCAGCAATTGCACAATGGATTTTTTCCAAATTTACATATTCAAAAGAAGAGTGGGAAATGGACAAATGAGAACTTATCAAATTGGCTAACGTGGGCTCTAGCTGTGCAATAAAAAATTTGCTTTAGAATCAGCAGGATAATTAAGAAACTTTGCAATGTGAGAGAAAATTGGAAGATTTTGCGAACAGCTGCTGCTAGCTGTATAAATGTCAAAAAGTTAATCTCTTCAAAGCATAGTTTTTTGCGCACAACATTCTAAATTGGTGAAATATTTAACTGTCTTAATGGTCTCCATCGAAGCGAATACTAAACTCGGGATATTTTGAAAACAGAAGACCAAGTGCAGAAATACATGCTTTTTAAACAAAACTTGAAAATAAAAATAGGTCAGTTGTTTTGTGAAATGATTTTTCTAACAGCAAGAAACAAAATAGATTAGAGGGACTTTTGACGCGCCTTTGAACTTGACATTCTCAATCGCCACCTCATTTGCTGTTCCGGCACCGGTGCGTAATTTCGAGCATCATTCAAAGGTGTGTCAAATTTTCTCTAATTTGTTTATTTCTTGCTTTTAGACAAACCATATCACAAAACATCTGACGGGTTTTCACTTTTTATTTTATCCAGGAAACACCCGTACACATACATGAGAGAGCGCGCGCGCACGCAATAAAAAGAGCCACTAGATCACTGACTGAACTGAGAACTTGTGAGTACGGTAGCCGTGTTAGCTTTAGTAGTGTTAGCGTCTTTCATACATCGCTGCTTGCCAACACACGGAGTGCCCTATTTTTCTTAGCAATCAGACGTCCCTCTATGTATGCGGCTTTTTAATATATACGTGGTGAGTCAGGAGGAAAGGTACCGTAAGTCTTTTGATGGGTGATAGCATTACTGATTCTGAACAAAAAAAACTTGATGTGGACATATGTCTTATTCCGAATGATACTGGACGCTTGTGGTGTATCAAGTCGGAAAACTACCTCAAACTAGCCTACAAAAAGTGCCGAAGCTACAGCGCGACGCGCGAGATTTTCAAAATTCCCGCGATCTCTCCGCGCAAACTGTTAGTCCTAGACAAAAAAATAAATGACTTTTTTGTAGCAAATTTGTTTTATTTAGTACGACACGTTGTCGTTGGAGTGTGCGGTTTTCGAGTTACTAAAGAAAAACGTACAAAAGTGATATTAAACGTGTTCTATCTCGGAAACCATTCGCAATATGGCGTATGTTCATTGGAAGTTTTTTGTTCAGAATCGGTAATACTATCGCGTCTCAAGCAGTTTGTGCCTCTCCTCCTGACTCACCCTGTATCTGTTACATTATGTCGTTATATTAACTAGTGTAGCGAGTAAGTCATCGGATTCAAATGAACCGAACCGATGTTAACTAAATGACACACACTTAGTTACTCTTAGCCGTATTTAATTCCAATCAATATTTACGCCTTGGTATTTGGACGTCTTTCATGACTTTATTCTTAGTCGCGTGATTTCTTTAGTGCTCGATTAGATGTTCTCGAAGCAGTAAATGCAATGCAGTTATGTTGCGGATAAAGCTAAAATTGATTTGACTGGGGTCTGGATAAATGCATATATAAATTCGGACTACTATTTTTATACAATGCTTCGGAAAATAACTTCCTAATTTCTTAAGGTATACTGGAAGAGGATAGCTCTAATAGATTTTTTTTTCCATTACGTATTTCAGTGGCTCACCGTTCCGGCTGTTGTAGAGGCCAATGATTTCATTCTTTTATACTTACGTTCAACAAACCAAAAATGTGCTCATTCTTTTTCGTGTGACTTATGGTATTCTCTCTTGAGAGATGCCATATCATGCTGCGAACAGTAGCTATGACGTAGAATAAATATGGGTATGTAAAATGGTTTTATAGATCTTAAAATTTGCCATCTTTTCAGTGTGATCGCACAGTTCACAGAAAAACGTGATATGATGGCGCAAACCGCGAAAATCCTGAATTCTTGTTTCCTTGTGATACCCTGACGTAAACAAGTCTTGAGGCAAGGAACAAAATAAAAGTAAATTAGTTCGATCAAGTTACGCGTTTGCGTCGTTCGATATTTTTAAGTTTTGTGTTTCTTGCACCATGGAAGCAGTCTGGTGAAGTTGGCACCCTACTCTCAGCAATATGCATTTTCCGGATTCCGTTCCTCGGTCGGTAAAAACGGTGGTCGTCGAACTGCGGACCGAATAAAGTGTTCGTGCAGCCCGCGCTTCTCACCCGTATTTCATAATAATATGCTTGTAGCAACTAAAAGCAGCACAAAAAGGTTAACTAACGTTAATAACTTCTTAAGAATGTATTTCTCTTACTAAGTAACAAACAAAAAGACAGTAACGTTTTAAGATTTGCTTAATTTTACTTGACGTTTACGAATTCGGCCGTGAGCTAAGTAAAGGTTGTCGCTCACCTGATATGCAGCGCTGCCACTGTGGGGTAATAGAAATGAGGGGGAATATTTTATTGTCTGTCTTCTAGTGGTGAGAAGTCACCAGTGTGCGCACGAGCACCGATCAGCTGCAATAGTATAAATGTCAAACGGAAGCTAAATGGATTTTTGAATGCGCATTATGAAGACAGTTATCTAGAAAAGTGGTTCAGGTTTGAAGCAAGTAATACGAAATCAAATTAAGGCTGTTGTAATACAATGCAGTGAGTAAAAGAAAATGAGATTCGAAACATTTAGGAAACAAATGGTTCAAATGGCTCTGAGCACTATGGGACTTAACATCTGAGGTCATCAGTCCCCTATAGTTAGAACTACTTAAACCTAACTAATCTAAGGACAGCACACACATCCATGCCCGAGGCAGGATTCGAACCTGCGACCGTAGCAGCAGCGCGGTTCCGGACTGAAGCGCCTAGAACCGCTCTTTCACAGCGGCCGGCTTTAGTAAACATTTGTGATCGCGTGTCATATTGCAATTACTGTTATCAACTAATGTAACGTACTAATTTATGTAGCCTACCAATTAATAGTAAGATCGATAGCAGGAGGGTAAAGTGGTGAGGACGGGAAAAGCGGCTGTTGCATATTTTATGCCCTGAAAGACGCGACTGCCTGACGAGAAGTGGTCAGACAAGTTCTAGTGCCTCTGTTGTCTGTCAGACTTTACAAGAGGAAGCTTTTTCTGTTATTTTTTGTCAAACATTTTTGTTTTTGAGTCGCTTGATGTAAGATAAGTTATTTACGTTATTCTTGTTACCTCGCATGTACGGCGTGTTACAAGCTTTTTATTTATTTATTTATTTATTACAATACCACAATTTTAACAACGTCTCTTGGCCTACAATCTCTTCTATGGATCACTAATGCCGACAAGGCATGCGATCGGGAAACGTGGCAACACCACTCGCCAGTAAGAGTTAATTACTTCCAGTAAACACGCATAGTACAACAGATAAAACTGCCTTCTAAACCTTTCTACAAACAAAGCTATCATTTGCATTTGTGACAGTTTTGAAATGATTAAATTAGATTACTTAATTCTTTCTGTTCTATTGTATTTGGCCTAACTCAAAAGTCCGATTGAAGAAGGCCTGCTGAAGCAGCGTAGTAATCTTTCGGATACTAGGGTGTGAAGAGGCTTAAAAAAATTTGCGTGGAAATAAAATGGGATCCTGTTGCTATGGCACGGGCCACAGTACCTGCTTCGGTACAGAAAACTGGTCACTATGCAAGCCTTTTCCTTTTAAAATATCTGACATGATACCTTATAATATGTAGATTCAAAATGGGTAAGTGGTAAGCTATCATAACGATAGTTTGGCGAAACATAAATTTATCTTTCAGTGGTCACTTTATCCCTCCACCCCCCATCGCCTCTCCTTTTCCTATGCGGTCCGAGGTGTCGCCCTAAAATGTTAATATTGGCTTTTAAGCCAAAAAGTGTGAAGACTCCTGCCTTATAGGGTCACTATTTTGTTCTTCCGTTCGTCTTCTTGCCTGCCTTCCCGTTCGACTTTTAGGAACTATTTTTCCCATGAACGTTTAGGCGTAGCAAATTGAAATTTGTTATGTGTTAAGATGTATAATAGGGGGTGTAGAACATTCAAGCTTTTAAGTCAGTGCAGTCAAAAGATACGGCAGTTCATGTGACATATTTTGATATTCGCCAACTCACTCGTCAAAACCTATGTCACTTCTCGTTAAACCACAATCATGAAATTTGGTAAGAGTTCAAATACGGCGAAAAATCGAAAATTGTTAATTTCTAATTATGTATACTGAAAGGCTATAACATCAACAGCAGCAAAACAATGATAATGAAATGTAGTGGAATTAAATCAGGTGACGCTGAGGGAATTAGGAAACTAAAAAGTTTAGTTAGTTGGGCAGAAAATAACTAATGATGGCGACCTAGAGATGATATAAAATGTAGACTGGCAATGGCAAGAAAAGCGTTTCTGAAGTGGATAGGTTTGTTAACATCGAATACAGATTTAAGAGTTAGGAAGTCTATTCCGGAAGTATTTGTATGGAGTGTAGCCATGTATGGAAGTGAAACATGGGCGATAAACAGTTTAGAGGAGTGAATAGAGGTTTTTGAAATGTGGTGCTAATGAGGTGATACTGAATAGAATTATGGAGAAAAGAAATTTGTGGCACAAGCTGACTAGTTGAAGGGATCGGTTGACAGGACACGTTCTGAGACATGGCACCAATTTAGTACTGAAGGGAAGTGTGTGAGCGGGGGTAAAAATTGTAGAGAGAGAGAGAGAGAGAGAGAGAGAGAGAGATGAATACAGTAAGCATAATCAGAAGGATGTAAGTTGCAGTAGTTATTGGGAGATGGGAGATGCAAAGGCTTGCACAGGATTGAGTAGCGTGGAGAGCTGCACTGAACCAGTCTTCGGACTGAAGATCAGCACACGACAAAAAATAATCTTTTGTCATTTGTTATCGCACTGTCTGTCTGCCCGCCTGTTCAGGTCCAATCTTCTCAAGAATTGCAATAGCAAATGCAAAATTACACAAAAAATTTAATCTTAAAATTAAAACATTCTCGAAAATCATGGAATTTCCGGGACTGATATCTTGGCAGTATAGATATCGATAACAGATACAAATCGTAAAGATTCTTGATTCCCGAGCGGGTGCACTGTCGATATACATAATTCATACCTGAGCCATATTCGCACTTGGCCAATTTTTTTCCGAATTCTTGATATAAATGCTATAGTTCTAGAATTCTGCCCGCCGCCAGTGGCCGAGCGGTTCTGGGCGCTTCAGTCTGGAACCGCGCGACCGCTACGGTCGCAGGTTCGAATCCTGCCTCGGGCATGGATGTGTGTGATGTCCTTAGGTTAGTTAGGTTTAAGTAGTTCTAAGTTCCAGGGGACTGATGACCTGAGATGTTAAGTCCCATAGTGCTCAGAGCCATTCTAGAATTCTCTGCACAAAATATGAATAGTTCAGCAGAACTTTGCGATGAAAACAATAGTACTCGGAAAAATTTGAATCTTCGAGAAAAAATACCAGTTTGCCAAAAGATTATGATTACAAATCTGAATAGCTCTCAAAGAGTTCTACCGAAAACCTTAAGGGCATTTTTTGTACAGATAATGGATTGAGATAATTGCAGTATTGAGAGACCCACTTTCACTGCATAAAAACAAAACTTGGGCAACAGTACTAATCGCAGTTGTAGATAGCAAGATAAAGAATTCTACCGAAAATATTGAGTGACATCCTTACTCGAACTCGGAAAACTATGTTCTCAAGTAGCGAGATGTCCCGACCCCCTAACTGATTAGCCATCTGCGCAAAATTGCTGTGTTTCGTTAATTATTTAAAGTGAAATTGTGGCAGAGGTAGGTTTTGCGGCGATTTTGATCATCGTAGTAAAGTACATGTAATTTACAATCCGAAATGGTCTATAATATAAACTATGTGAACCGAAACCGGTCATTTAACAAATTATTGCAATCAAAACAAATATGAGGGATTTTCACTAAAGAATGATCATTTTTTTGGACAACATACCTTTACTCATTCTCATAATTTTGATGGTCCTTCTCAAAGTAGTCTCCCATGAATGCGATGCACTTTTCCCAGCGTTTCTGCCAGTCTTCAAATACATGCTGGAAACCATTTTTGAGAGGTCCTTCAAAATCGCCTCCGCAGCCTTCACCACTGCTTCTGATGATTGATAATGCCTCCCACGAAGGCGTTTCTTCATGTTAGGGAATAGAAAAGTCACGTGGCGCTAAATCCGGACTATAGGGAGGGTGAGGGATGCACTTCACGTTGATTTTTGCAAGATATTCCGCAACAACATTGGCAATATGCGACCGCGCATTATCGTGGTGCAGCATTCAGCCTACTTCACGGAAATGTGATCTTGTGCGCCTGATATGGGCTTTCAATGTTTCCAGGACATTCTTGTAGTGTTGTCCAGTTACTGATGTGTGTGCAAGTACAACAGGCTAATAAACCCAATCCATGAATATCAAAGAATGAGATGACCATAACTTTCCCAGCAGAAGCACCACTTTTGCTTTTTTGAGGGTTGGTGATGGAGATTTCCACACTGAGCTTTGCTGTTTGGTCTCAGTATCAGAATGATGTAGCCAAGTTTCATGAGCAGTAATTACATTTGAAAGAAACTCAGGATCTTCCTCTAACATCAACTGTAACTGCACTCAGACCAGCACGCTAATGTCCTTTTGTTCGGGAATCAAGTCTTGGAATCCATCGCGCACAAACACGTGTCGTGTAATTTTTCTGTAACCAACGTGTGGGTGGCACCCGATGAAATGTTCAATATTTTAGAAAGTGATATTAAGGTAATTCGTCGATCCTCTCTCACAATGACAGCAGCAGTTTTGCTGTTTTCTTCCGTAAGAGCAGTAACTTGGGCACCGGGTCCATCTTCCTTTGAAATTGATGGTCTCCCCTCTTTAAACATTTTAAACCACCTTCGAGCTGTGCTGTAGGGAAGAACAGACTCTCCATAGGCCTCCTGTAACATTCTATGGGCGTCAGCTGAAGATTTGTTGAGACGAAAGCAGAATTTCAAAGCCGCATATTGTTCCTCGCGTGCCATCTCCATTGCAGCGGCAGGCGGTACTGAACATGTCTGACCTTGCCTGCCTCTCACAGGCGGGATCCAGTAGTCCCAACTGTGAAACTACTACGGCGTGTTTGTTGCATATTGAGCTAACAGAATTTCATAAGATTGAATTTTAGCACGAGAGATTAAGACCGTAAAAAATTATGATCATTCTGTATTGAACAGCCCACGTAGTAAACCTGTTTCATGCTTAAATGCCTGTCAGTGTTCATCGAACCACTGTGACACTATTTTTCTGCCGTCCCACAGTAGAACAGCGCGATGGAAAAACGAGCACTTACATCTTTCCGTGCAAGCTCTGAGTTATTTTATTACGACGATTATTTCTCCGTATGGTGGGCGTCATCAAAAGCATTCGAAGGTGAGAGTTGTAGATTGAAATTTTGTGAAAAGATCTCGCCACAATGAAAAACGCCTTTTTTTTTTTTTTTTTTTTTTAATGATTCTCCATCCCAATTCACGTATCATGTCCGAGACACACACTCTCCTGTTTCGCGATAGTGCAAAACGAGATGCCCTTATTTGAACTTCTTCGATGTCCCCCGTCAGACTGTAGCAGTCTAGCAGATGGCGGACAACAAGCAAAATGTAGGCAGTGTCGCATCTTCTGCCAATAAAACGCAGTCTGTGGTTCGCCTTCCTCACATTTTCTGTGAGATCGTTCCAGGCTGTTCTTTGCAATCGTTATCCCTAAGTGTTTACTTGAATTGACAGCCTTAAGAGTTGTTTCATTTGTCGTGTAATCTAAATTTAACACATCCCTTTTAGTAGTCATACGGGTGAGCTCACCCTTTTCGTTATTTAGGTCCAATGGCCACTTTTCGCACCATAATAAGTATCTTCCCTAAATCAAGGACAGAGAATTGCTTGCTCTCTGTCACATTGGCAGCTCTTAGCGGGAGGATTCACCTATGAGTAACAATACGGAGCTACCTCAGATGGAAGGACCACAAAAAGCTGGTGTAGGAAAAGCAGATTTCAGGCCGAGGTTCACTGGTAGAACAAGTGTAATTCATCGATGATAGAAGTGTCTTGCAAAGTAGTTGTTCGAGCGATTGTTGAGTATTGTTAATCAGTCTGGACCCTTACCAAGCAGGATTGACAGAAGAGGTAGAGAAGATCCAACAAAGTGCAGGATGCTTCGTCCTGGCTCGTTATGGCAGTCGCTACGAGACATAGGTTGCATTATCACAGAGGGATTTACTATTGAAATTCCGAGACCGTACGTTCGAAGAAGAGTCTGGTAATACGTGAGTTCCACATATGCCTCGCGAAATGACCATTACGAGAAAATCAGAGCTCATACGAAAATTCTTTTTTTTCCCTCTCCAATTTATTGGCTGTCCGGACATGCCCACATTGCCATTTCAACAATCGAATGTCAGTTATGAAGATAAGAGCGTAAGGGCAACACTTACTCTAGTAACACCAGGTCCTCGAGCAGAGAAAATCTTCGACCCGGCCGAGAATCGAACCCTGGCCACCTCAGTTAGCAAATTGTCGCGCTGTCCGCGCAGCTACAGTAATCTAGTATTTCAGTGTAGTATACTCTTGAAAATTTGCGCAATCATTTAACGGAACTGTAGAGAGAAGATCATTAACAATAAGTCTCTGATACAGCGTGAGTGTCCACAGCTATGCCTGGGGCAAATTACAGAACCCTAAGGTTGAAGATACAGATAAAATTAATTAAAAGTTAAAAATATGATTAAGAGAGTGAATTATGAGCTGCAGAAGACTGCTGCCTTCAACTTAACATTCCATTCGTACACTACAAAGCGCAGACTGACCTTATTTCTTAGACAGTAAATGTCAAAGATATGGTCACGTCACAGCAGTGTGCAATAGCAAGATAGCCTTCCGGAAATGTAAGAAAAACCCCCGCGGAGCAGTTATCAAACTTTTATTTAAATCCGGCCATAGTGGCCGAGCGGTTCTAGGCGCTTCAGACTGGAACCGCGCGACCGCTACGGTCGCAGGTTCGAATCCTGCCTCGGGCATGGATGTATGTGATATCCTTACGTTAGTTAGGTTTAAATAGTTCTAAGTTCTAGGGGACTGATGACCTCCGATGTTAAGTCCCATAGTGCTCAGAGCCATTTGAACCATTTTGTTTCAATTGTTCGGGTAATCACGCAGCTTGGGGCAGGAATGGGTCACAATTTTTTAGAAAAAAATTCAAAAATTGAACTTACCAAGTGAATTTAATATGCCGAGTTAAAATATATACACCAGGTGTAGAAGTATGAAACAGGAATTTCCCTATAGATGGTGCTAGCCGCCAGTGTAGGGCCCATGAGACTGCGTCTGCAGCGCTATTCGCTTCCTGTAACGGCAGACGACGAATGTCACCACACAGTAACCCAAGTTCCATACATCGGTATCAGTTTCAAACACGTAAACTTGTCGAGTTCTGTGCCTACGAACTAAGATTTGGGGACAGCATTGATATTGTTATCATTTGAAGACAATTGCTGCAAAATCGCATCGAATGCTTGTCGAAGCTTTCGGCAAACATGCTCTTGGAGAAAACTGTGTTTCGAGTGGTTCAAAAAATTCCAAAGTGGTGACTTTGATGGTGAGAAACGACGAGCGCGGGAAACCACTGAAAAAGTTCGAAGACAACAAATTGCTGGCCTTATTGCATGAAGATGATACTCGAATTCTACAGGAACTCGAGGAACAATTGAATGCGACGCAGAAAGCCGTTTCGCTCCGGCTGAAAGCTATGGGAAAGGTGCAGAAAGTGGGAAAATGCGTTCCGAAAGATCACTTGTGAAATGCTGCTCGCCAGATAAAAACGAATGTCGTTTCTCCATCGAATAGTGACCGACGATGAAAAATGGGTATATTTTGAGAATCCTAAGCGTCGAAAATAATGGATGAATCCAGGCAAACCATAGGCATCCACTGCAAGATCAAATCGCTTTGGAAAGAAGACAATGCTCTGCGTTCAGTAGGGTCAGAAGGCTGTCATCTGTTATGAGCTGCTAAAACGTGGTGAAACCATTGGTACTGATCGCTACCAATAGAAAATGATCTATTCAAATAGAGCATTACGTGAAAAACGACCGTAATATGGTAAAAGGAAACACAGTCATATTGCTCCATGATAACGCCCCATGATACACAGCAAAACGGGTCAGGGAAACGATCGGGGCGTTCAGTTGGGAAATACTTGGGCATGCAGCATATTCTCCAAACTTGGCTCCGTCCGATTATCATCTGTTTGCATCATTGGGACACGATCTCGCTGAACAATTGGTATGAAAATGTACGAAAATGGCTCGCTCGCTGACTGTTGTTGTTGTTGTTGTTGTTGTTGTTGTGGTCTTCAGTCCTGAGACTGGTTTGATGCAGCTCTCCATGCTACTCTATCCTGTGCAAGCCTCTTCGTCTCCCAGTACCTACTGCAGCCTACATCCTTCTGAATCTGCTTGGTGTATTCATCTCTTGGTCTCCCTCTATGATTTTTACCCTCCACGCTGCCCTCCAATACTAAATTGGTGATCCCTTGATGCCTTAGAACATGTCCTACCAACCGATCCCTTCTTCTAGTCAAGCTGTGCCACAAACTTCTCTTCCCCCCCCCCCCCTCCCAATCCTATTCAATACCTTCTCATTAGTTATGTGATCTACACTGGTTCGCTTCAAAAGAAGAACTTTTTTTGTTATGGCATTCGTAGCCTCCCAGAGAAGTGGGGGAAATGTATAAATAGCAATGGAGACTATTTCGAATAAAACATTGTTACTCAGTTTCAGACAACAGACGAGTAATTATTGCAACCAAATTCCTGTTCCATACTTCCACACCTGGTATATATGTGATCAAAAGTATCCAGACACCTGGCTGAAAATGACTTAAAAGTTCGTGGCGCCCTCCATCTGTAATGCTGGAATTCAATATGATGTTGACCCACTCTTAGCGTTGATGACAGTTTCCACTCTCGCAGGCATACGTTCACCTTGGTGCTGAAAGGTTTCTTGGGGAATGGCAGCCCATTCTTCTCGGCCCCCTGCGGGCCCGGGTGTTAGAATAGGCCCGAGTGTTAGAATAGGCCCGAGGTACTCCTGCCTGTCGTACGAGGCGATTAAAAAGAGTTTCACTCCTTTTGGCCTTCATGTGATGGTTCCCTGTAGGGTTTGATCTCCATTCTTCAAAATTTTCCCGAAGAGTGAGCCAATTCGGGAAGGGCGCCTTACAAGGTGCATCATGTCCATCGTGCATTGAGAGCTTTAGCCCACTTTCTCGTCGTAGAATTGCAGTCCTGCCCATTCTCCATCTCTTGGGAGAGGACACCTATATGGGTGTGCTTTCCACCATGCACTATGCAGTGTCGATTTCTGTGTCGAAGATGACCATGGACTTCTGTGCACCTGATATCCAGCATGGTAGCCAGTCCGTTGTGGTGGGGCCACCATGTACCCTGTTGGTTGTAGCTCCCTGACCACACAGGGTCGCTCTGCTGATGTCTGCGCTGTTAACTCCCACGAATGCCAAGGGGTAGATGCCCACCCCCCCTGGGGCATCGTGACTCCCAGCAATGGCCATCCTGCCAGGTGGCCTTTGCTGTGGCTTGGTGGCGCCCGTGGGGAGGCCCCCTGGTCGGAGTGGGTGGCATCAGGGCAGAAGACACGCGATGAAGCGTAGTCCCTCATCTCTTGCTGGTGGTGAAACACCAGCAGTCTCTAAGTCACCATGAGCTCAATTCAAAGCACAGAACTACGGCTCTAAAACATTCCCCTCCTTGGCCACACCATGGGAGGAACATCAGGCCTAGGATGGCAGCAGATCTTATTCGCCCCAGTACCTTGTATGTTGGAGAACTGATGGGGAATCTTTCATGACAGTGAAACCTCAGTTTTTGTTCAGCATTTAGAGGACAAGTTTGTGGAGGTGGAGGGCTTGTCCAAAATGAGATGTGGGTTAGTCTTGATCAAAACAGCATCCTCTGCCCAGTCACGGGAGTTACTCGCTTGTGACAAGCTGGGGGATGTTTCTGTAACCATCACACCCCCCCCCCCCCCATAAGAGCTTATATGTAGTCCAGGGTATCATATTTCACAGGGACCTTATTTTGCAGTCTGACAATGAGCAGCGCGCCAATTTAGAGCGGCGAGGTGTACATTTCGTCCTGCGTGTCCAGTGGGGTCTGAAGGACAATCAGGTTGCCACTGGTGCCTTCATCTTGGCGTGAGGGTGATACATTGCCCGAGAAGGTCAAGGTGATGGTTTTCCGGTGTGATGTAAAGACCTATATCCCTCCCCCGATGTGGTGCTTTAAGTGCTGGAAGTTCAGCCATTTGTCTTCCCGTTGTACTTCGTGTCACATGCCTCGCTCGTGGGCGACCATCACATCCCAATACTCCATGTGTCCCGCCTCCCATCTGTGTCAATTGTGGAGAGCACCATTCGCCTTGCTCGCCTGATTGCAGGATTCTCCAGAAAGAAAGGAAGATCATGAATTAAGACCCTGGACAGACTGACCTACACTGAGGCTAAGAGAAAATTTAAACGCCTGCATCCTGTATGTATGACATCATCTTATACCGCCACTACAACAGTTCTGCCACCATAAGCTCCGCCAACCCAGGTCACCTCTCAGAGCCGGACTACACCTGCCCCCCTTGTTGGGGCGGGGGGCTTCGGCATTTCCCTTCCTGTTACTCCTGCACCACCTACTTCGGGAGCAACAGCCCCCCCACCCCCCCCCCCCCCCCCCAACCATCATTGGGGACGTCCGTCCCCACGTCTAATCCTGAACCTTAAGTGATGAAGGAATGTTTAAATCTCCTACTTATATAGCATGCTTCTTTTTCTTCTTCTTCTTCTTTGCAAACGTCAAGAGAAACATGATGCATTGATGTCCACAGTGATATGTATTAAAGTCCTGATAGCGCCGTTAATTGTAGAACACGCGTCTTCTGTGAGTGGAGTATCGTTGTAATTCTTCTGGCGGTTGCAGGTCACCAAATGGGTCTAAATAGTAAACGGTGTCCGCATTTTTCATAACATATGATACCCAGTAGGTGTCGGGGCCTCCAGCAACATCTAAATTCACAATGCCACATTTACCAGTTTTCCACAGTCTTCAGTAATGTATCCCGCATAAACACCCCACGGAATCTTGTTATGTTGAATTTGCTAGAAACAAACTTAAGATGGTCAGTATTTGTGAGTGGTCGATCTGATAGGACCGCTAATGGTTTTATTATTATTAGTATTATTATTCTTTCTGTTCTCAGACGTTATGTCTGGTCAAAAATGGAAAGTGACGCGGACCTTGATCAAGCGTGACTTCCTTTTAACTGTACGGTATATGTTACATTGCATTTAGGAACTTTCTGGTAATTGAACATGTATCAATAATTACAGATTTCTGTAGTTGTATGTATAAGTTTGGATGTCGCTGTATTGCGTTGATGCACTGGTGGATATTGTATGGTATGACTCCTGTAGTTGATAGTATAATTGGTATAATGTCAACTTTATCCTGATGCCACATGTCCTTGACTTCCTCAGCCAGTTGGATGTATTTTTCAAGTTTTTCTGCTGTTTTCTTCTGTATATTTGTTGTATTGGGTATGGATATTTCGATTAGTTGTGTTAATTTCTTCTTTTTATTGGTGAGTATGATGTCAGGTTTGTTGTGTGGTGTTGTTTCATCTGTTATAATGGTTCTGTTCCAGTATAATTTGTATTCATCGTTCTCCAGTACATTTTGTGGTGCATACTTATATGTGGGAACGTGTTGTTTTATTACTTTGTTGTATGGCAAGTTGTTGATGTATTATTTTTGCTACATTGTCATGTCTTCTGGGGTATTCTGTACTAGCTAGTATTGTACATCGGCTGTTTCTATTTGTTGTTTGCAAAGTCTGCATTTATCTGTTGTAGTATTGGGATCTTTAATAATATGCTTGCTGTAATATCTGGTGTTTATTGTTTGACCCTGTATTGCAATCATGAATCCTCCCGCCTCACTGTATATATTGCCTTTTCTTAGCCATGTGTTGTATGCGTCTTCATCGATGTGTGGCTGTGTTAGATGATACGGGTGCTTGCCATGTAGTGTTTTCTTTTTCCAATTTACTTTCTTCGTATCTGTTGATGTTATGTGATCTAAAGGGTTGTAGAAGTGGTTATGAAATTGCAGTGGTGTAGCCGATGTATTTATATGAGTGATTGCTTTGTGTATTTTGCTAGTTTCTGCTCGTTCTAGAAAGAATTTTATTATTTTCTTATTATTATTTATGAATAGACCAAGCCCTTTCCTGTATGGTTTAAAGTATAGTCCTTTTCCTATGGCTGTGGCTTCCGTCATGCAGTTATGTCTTCTTGCCTCTTCCGACTGCGCTTGGGAGTTTAGCGCGTTCTTAACCGTTCGAACGATAGTTCTAGCACCACCAGCGAGGTATCCTACCGCCGAGAGCGTGGAGAGGGCCGGGATGAGAAATGGAAGAAAACCGCTAGATGTTTCGGGTATTGGTAGAACTCGATGTGGTTAAACGGATCCTCTTCTTACTCCGGCATCTTTCTGATTCAGGCTGCATACAGCGCTGTCAGGATACAGTTCTTCAAACAGTTCTGCTTGCCGCCCTTGTCCTTCTTCTTCAGTGCACAACGTGCAGCATTCATAACTCGCTTGAAATTCATCACACCTAAACCCAACTTAATTTTTCCTCGCTTGGTTTTATCAACAGCAAATGCCGCGATGCGTTGACCTATACCAATATCCTTTCTTCTCCGTATCACCTTAGCCTTATCAGCTAAAATCCTATGTACAATGTGACTACTTGATAGATCTTTATTTGCAGCGTATGCAATGTCATGCTCCGTACACGCTTCGTCGAACAGATTAACCCCCTTATCACCTCGTGCCAAGTGTTTCTGAAGCTTATAGTTATACAAAGGGATGTGTAATTCCACTGCCAGTTTGTCTAGAATAACACCACCTCCTCTAATGCGTCTCCTAGCACGCATGTTATGCTACTGCAGTGGTTGTGGCCTATGCGCACCCATTATATAGCAAATCGTCGGCATCAATCAAAGTGTTTTGTGTAGCAGGAAAACAAAGCCATCTGACTAGTGCTTTATTTCCACCACGTCTTATGACTCTCTCCACAAGAAAAACATCCGATTCTGAGCTTTTCTGTAACTCCTCGGTGTAGAAGCAGCCTGCAATTTCTTCGCCTTTACTATCTTTCAATATATAAGTTCTAGGATTCGTTCTTTGCACCTTTGAAACTGTAAATATCGCTCTAGAGCAGTTCAGTAGGTATCATTTTTCAAACGCAGTCTTGTGTTTTGAGATACGTACCAAATCACCCACATTAAAATTCTGTCTGCCTGGATCCTGCATTTTAATGCGATAGTGCACTGTATCCATGATTCCATTATCACGAACATCAATTGGTCTCATTTTTATTGTGGTATGTTTAGTTCGATTATACTGAGCAATTATTTCTGGGAGAATATCTGTACATTTGTATGAGCCGCAAAGGTTAAAACGCATCCACTCTAGACCTTTTATTGTTCTGTTCAGACACTCCAGGATACTTGCCTTCAGGTGAGTGAATGTTGAGTAGTGATGTATTCCATACCGCTGCATCACGGTCTTAAATACGTATTGTAAAACTCCCCACCGTGAGCGGTTTGGAGACTGTCTGAACATCGATTCGTCCCTGTCTGTATCTCTGAAACTCTTCTTCATTCCTGATAGTGAGTTGATAAAACTTTGATCCTTTCCCTGTCAAGTGTTTCTGTCTTTTGTAGTTTGCATAAAATTTAAAACCTGCATCTCCTTCCTGAAGAGTACAGTGTGTATATATTTAGAGAGAGAGAGAGAGAGAGAGAGAGAGAGAGAGAGAGAGAGAGAGAGAGAGAGAGCTGTTCACTCAACGACACGAAGTACCGCCTTGTAATTATAGATATTTGTATTATTTCTTATATTTTGTAATTTTTTGCAGTGTTGCAATTTTTACGTAGTTTGTCAGTAATAGTAGTCAGGTGGGCAGCTCTAATTCAAGAGAACATTTTTAAAAAATCTGTAGTCGATTTCAAAGTCATTGTTTTCGAGTCATTTTGAAGAAAATAACTCTTCTATTGGTTCTCCGCACCATATTTGTTGTGAAGCCTCTGTCAACTGAAATAAGATGCTCAAGTTTGTCCTCTGTTATCTCCATGCAGCCAGTCCTTATACTGAAGGAAACAAGGGTCGTAGGATTAAGACGTTGATCTCGTCCTGTGTTGAAAATCCCTGGCGGCCTTCCTAATCGTAGGCTATTGTGGTTTCATTGTTTCACCTTTGACTGGCATCTGAGATACTTAAAGAAGACGATGGCTGACCCTTCTGTCAGCTTTGAGCAAATGATCTAGTATGAGATTTTCACTCTGTAGCGGAGTGTGCGCTGATATGAAACTTCCTGGCAGATTAAAACTGTGTGCCGGACCAAGAATCGAACTCGGGACCTTTGCAAGTGCTCTACCAACTGAGCCACCCAAGCACGACTCACGACCCGTCTGAGACGAGGTACTGGCGGAATTAAAGTTGTGAGGACGGGTCGTGAGTCGCGCTTGGGTGGCTCAGTTGGTAGAGCACTTGCCCGCGAAAGGCGAAGGTCCCGAGTTCGAGTCTCGGTCCGGCACACAGTTTTAATCTGCCAGGAAGTTTCAAATGATCTAGTGTTGGATCTAGAATGACCTTCGTATCCGCAGTCTTCAGCTATAATATGATCACATAGTCGGTTAGTTTGTATTAATACAGTATTCCCATGGTTCTTGCGTCAGTAGTAAAAAGGGCATAAATTAATGGCACAAGCTGCCTCGAGATTGAATAATTTCCGGTGTGCTGTTCCAGATTAAAAACGCCATGCATAAATATCATCCATTTTCGGTAAAAAGAACTTTTCCTTTTCCACTCTCTGTAAGTGCAATTTCTTTTTTAAAAAACGCGTTTTTAGTCGTATTGTGTTCTCGTTAATCCATTACATGTGTCTAGACTTGTTCGCAGTGTTAAATCGTGGAGAAAATGTTTCAAATATTCATTACTAGAAGGCACATTCACGGCAAGCAATGTTTTCCTCAGGATTTTCAAATGCCATTCCAACACATACAACTGAGTTCTTTGATTTTAAGGATGCTGCTGAAATATTGTTGTCAATATAAAATCTCCAAATGCAGCGTGACCAGTGTGTTTCAATCAGTCATTTCAAGTAGGTATTAAAATTCGTATTCTGAAACAGAACAATGGAAAACTGTCAAATGTATTTAAAAAAGGAGAGACCATTGTAGATGTATGCCGTCCTCTGCCTTATCCGAAATACTATCCATGTTTAACATCAGTAATTAAAAAAAACACACACCACAGTTGGATTAACACACAATTTATTGTGTTACCACCGGTTCCGTTCTCAAATCATCATCAGGTTCCCTGCAAGTTGTGCCAGTATTATGTAAATGGTCTTCATATGTGACGTTGTACATATAATCTGGAAACAATGACAACAAACATTCTGCCGTGCCAGGTTGCTATACAGTTGGTAGGATGTTTGTGATCATGGTTTCCAGATTATATCTATGACGTCACATATGAAGACCATTTACATCATGACACTGGCACAACTCTCAGGCAACCTGATAATGATCATCTAAGAACGACACCGGTCGTAACACAATAAACTGTGTATTAAGCCAGCTGTGGTCGTTTTCATTGACCACTTGTATTAGTGTCAATCAGCTGAGGTGGTCAACACGATCAAGATAATTTCCACCCATCTTTATCAGTTGCAAAATAGAAAGAACTGTTGACGATGTTTTACAGTAAGCATTATAACATCTTATCCCAAATCTGGAGTTTTCTAATAAGCAGACGTCAACACTCAGAGATTTTTTCATGAATTTAATTTTGCTGTTTTCTTGTAAAAGAAAAATGTGAAACAAATGAGAAATAATTTCGTTGACTACAGTTCTACTAGTTATAATATTTCTGTGCTTGTGTTATATTTTATCGGAAATAAAACGTAGTACCTCTGTATTAATGCCACTTGGAACAAAAATTTCTGACTGGTACTTCGAGTCAGCCAGTCAGTTCCCTGGTGTGGCATTTAGAACGTTCTTAATAAGTAGTTTGTTTTCTAATTTGTCTCATCTTTTGCAGTGACGAGGTGGGCAGCATAATTCTGCGTTATAAGAAAATCTTCTCAAGTTTTAGATACGAATAAATTACATATACGAAGATACATTGGTCTTTCTTTCATCTGACAAAAGTGAGATTTGGCACTTGAAACGTTTTCCCCTTTCACTCTCCATATATCATTCGTGCACCTACGTACAGGGTGTCCATAATTATTAAAGCTCCAGTTTCAGAACGCTGTAGAAAGAGAACCACTGCCCAGAAT